>NW_027394769.1:0-13816 GCF_049309525.1 Garra rufa | reverse complement strand
TTGTAATTTATCAACATTTCATAATAGTATTCCTGTTTTTAAATACAATGCTCACTATCACTTTTAGCTGAATCACTGACACACTTCACCTCAAGCATCTGAAACACTTAACCCCACAGCTACCATTGTGGGGAAATGCTTTATTCAATAATTCATGGTTAGATTAATATACACGGTGTTATATATTGGCAGTTCACCAGCATAAATGGAATGTGGACGGCGTAAAATGAATTGAACCGCCAGTTGTTTATGAAGACGCCTTTAAAATACACGATCACGTGACACGTAATGCAAATTTAGGAGGCGAGACGGCTCGACTACTGACACATCTTACCCCTCTATCTCCCACACACCAATCTCCAACTAAATCGAATGTATGAAGAAATTAAAACAAGCTCAGGCTGAAAGCCAAAGTGCATCCCGCGCTTGAGACCCCGTAATGTCACACACGGACCTGTAGGAGGCGCTCGTCTGTGCAGCGCTCACGTCTCTGCTCCGAATGCTCGCTCTTTCCACAGCACGTTGTCTGTGCGGCCTCGACTTCCTTTTCTGTGCAGATTTCATGGCGAGTGATAGCGGGGAAGAGTTGATTCACCTACCGTGACCACACTGACCCGTACATCAACCTCCAGAGACGCTTTTTTCGGGTGAGTGGGGCGCGTTGCTCTGCTTCTGGATTAGCTTTGACCCAATACTCACAACAGACTCTGGATTGTGTGTGCTGCGAGACTGCCGTGTGTTATTATGACTGTGTACCTCTCATACTTTCTGAGTGTGTGTGTGTTTAATGTTTGGTAGCTCAGTTAGCAACCAGTCTAAGCGCCTTTCTCAATGTGTGCATTCACAGTTAGAGGAGCAACGCAACAAGAGACGAATACAGTTACAAGAGCGATTAAAAACACAAATAAACTTGTATGTTTTGCTCAGGGTGTTTTGTATAGCTTTTAGGGCTTAATTGTATAGTCAGTTGCATTGTGTCTTGCTGCATGTGCTAATTAGCTAGCACAGCGCTAACTGAAGAACTTGCAACGAGCGAGCGACGCGACAAAACTAAAACGCCCCCGTTAAAATCAACAAAATTGCTAGTTTAGTCGGTTTAACCTGACGGTTTGAGTCGTTAAACATTAGCGACGCGGCGATACGACGCTTTGCAGGATTTATAAACATTTCACAGCATTTATGTGCCCTTCTGTAGTTTTTTTTCTTCACTGAACTGCTTCACACAGACTTGTTTAATGTGCAACAAGAGAGAAATAACTCAAAAGAAATTAAACTGAAGTTAACAATCACGAAGTGATCATCCAGAAACGTTTTTTCCTCAACTGAGCGCTCAAAACATACCGGTTGAATGTGTCGTTTCCGAAAACACGTTCGTTTGTTTATTCATTCGTTCGTTTTATACAGCCATTCAGACTTTAAGTATAACATATCAATAAAATTGTCTTAAATAACTGAGTTTAAAACTAGATGAAGCCTCTTTGAGGTGCTACAACATTAATGCTAACAGTTACTCCAGCAATGGGCGGGTTTTCCTCTTTCAAAAGCATCAGCTGATATTATTAGTGTCTGTGTTTGATATTATAAGTGATAACGAGAAAATAATGTTTTGCGCTGTGTTCTTGTTCATAACTAATGCTTGTTTAACGTTAAGGTTTGATTTTCTTCTTCTTTAGCTGCCATTGTAGAGTCCGTGACGTCAGCGGGGTAGTTGATTGGCTTTGACGTCATCAGGTGGGTAGTTTCGTTATTTGACATTTTCCCAGCATTTCTATTTTTATAGTGTCACTCATTTATTGTGGGCGAAGGATGGCCTTTTCTAGAATAAGTAGTATTTTGCACTCAATGAAAAGGTGTTTAGTAAGTCTTTTGGTCTGAAATTTTAACAGTAATTAAACAATCATTTGCTCACCCACATGTCATCCAAGATGTTTGTCTTTTTGTCCTCAGTTGTAAAGAAATGAAAGATTTTGAGAAACATTCCAGGATTTTTCTCCATGTAGTGGACTTCAATGGGGATCAATGGGTTGAGGGTCCAAATTGCAGTTTCAGTGAAGCTTAAAAGAGCTCCACACGATCCCAGGGTCTTATCTAGTGAAACAATTGTTCATCCCCCGCCCCCAAAAAAATTATATGCACTTTTTAAACCACAAATGCTCATCTTACACTAGCTAAACTTCATGCATTACATAATCACGTTGGAAAGGTCAGGCAGAAGTGTTTACAAAGCGAATGTGCAAAGAAAGTGTAAAGTTGCACTTTACAAAACAAGGTAAAAACGATGTTGGACGATTTTGGAGTTGGAGGAGAAAATGAGATGACGTTTTGCTCCTAACCCTACCATTTTATACCGAAGAACTAATCGCGTGTGAACTTTCCAGCGTGATTGCGTAATGCGTGAAGATCGCAGAGCTAGTGCAAGACACACATTTATGGTTCAAAACTGTTTAAATATTTTTTTTTCTTAAAGAAAGTGGCCGATCTTTCCACTAGATAAGACCCTTAATCCTCTGGGATTGTGAAAAACTTTTTGAAACTTCAATTTGGACCTTCAACCTGTTGGCCACTATGGAGAAAAATCCTGGAATGTTTTCCTCAAAATCCTTAATTTCTTTCCGACTGAAGAAAGAAAGACGTGACATCTTCGATGACATGCGAGTGAGTAAATTATCAGGAAGAGAGCTCATCGTTTAACATGTGAAATTGCTCTTTGCAGGTGTTTTTAAGGATTTGGGTGGTTTCCAGACTGAGCTCTGTGCTGTGCCCGCTCTTTCGTCGTGTTGCGGCCGTAGCTGGTCTTTACTGAAGAACTGCCAGTCGATGGCTCTGATGGACAAACACAAAGTGAAGCGGCAGAGACTGGACCGCATCTGTGAAGGTGAGAAGATAAGACTACTGCAACCAGATGAGATGGATAAAAATAGATAAACCAAGTCAAGTAACCCTGTCAACGTGAAATTACATTTGCACCACTTTGCATTTATAATGTGGCATGTGGAAATAGATACTAGAGGGCAAAATTCAGGGTGGGACTTTTTATCTGAAAATTGATTGGGTTGTGGAAAGTGGGCGTTGCAGAGTTATCAGCTAACCACAGACACCTGTTAGTTAAAATGTAAGTCATTACATTTCTGATGAAACCTTCACAGTAAGACCTTTTTGATTTCATGTTGACTTTCAGATGTGCAGACCTGTAAGGCATTGCATTGAAGTTTCACTAATTTGAACTTGCCGCTTTTACATTAATTGTTTGACAAATGTAATGTGTTCTAACACAAATGTGCACTATCACAAAGCAGTGATTCATTATTTTTTTTGTATGTGTGTAAACCTTGAGTGAATCATCTGCCACTGTCAATACTGTACTATGTGAACTAACAAACGCTGAGTGATGGATGGGTGATATGGTTGTTTCTTGAATGTCTGGCATGTTTGTCTGGCAGGTACAGGGGTTGCTAGACAGCTCGCTTTTCTTATCTTTTCTTCTTCCTGTCTGTGTGCGGTGACACGGACAGCTCAAACACTTACACTGCTGTACTTTATTAAATAGTTCGTTATTACTGAATGACCTGAACTCTTGTCTATTTGGCACTTTAATACAATCTAGGGAAAGCTAGTTCTCTTTAGATTTGGCAAATGTAGTCTTATCTTAATGATGCTGTGGTGATGAACACAAAGGGAGCAGGCTATATATTCCAGTCCTTTTTATGTTTTTGGCAGGTGTAACTGCTTATCAAAGAGGAACTCTAACGCACAGATGTAGATTATGTTGATTTTAGACTTGCTTGCTAAAAATTAAATAGATGGCCCTAGTGTTTGATAGATAGTAGTTGTGATTGGATTTTGTGAAATCTGCTATTTGGCATCAAGATTGAATTTTTAGATGAACACTGTATGCAATTCATTGACAAGACAGTTTGGGAAGCGGTTTCATTACACATCATGTTGTGATTTATTTTATTATTTTTTTTAACACAGGTTTTGGCCTGTGTTTGCATGCATAATTTGAACTTTGCAGTTGATATGTCATGAAATTTGCCTGTTAAAGTCGAAAGGCGTTTTTTTTCCCCCAGGCAATATGATTACTTTAAACTTTGCATGAAATGAAATAATTTCACCCTTTCTGTTTTATAAATGCATGATGTTATTGTAAACAGAAAGACTGGATCTTCCTGTGAAAATGTCAGATTTTTGTCAGGACTGTCCAGTCATTTGTAAGCCTGCCTTCACATGCCTCCACTTTTGGATGCAGCGCCCACATCTTAAAAACAAAAACCCTTACCCTATAATTTTTCCCCCTTTAGATGTACATCAAAATGCAGGAGAAAAGATTTGTCTCGTCTACATTGCAAATTTATAACCGTTATTACTCTCTGTTCTGGCAGTCGGGTTGTGCTTAATAAATTTGACTTTAATTTGTGTCTATAATATTTATCTTGTGGTAACCATTTTATAAAAGCTTAACGGCCTGAAAGGTTGTATTAAAAGATGAGAATAAAGCATTTACTGAATACAGGAATACAGAATATTTCTGGCTGAAGGCAGTTCTGGAGCAAAAGAAAAAATGAAAATCCAACCTTAGCTTACATTGCGCCATTTGCAATGACAATGTTAAAGGGATAGTTCACCCAGAAATGAAAATTCTGTCATTACTTGCCCTCATGTTGTTCCAAACCGGTAAGACCTTCATTCAGTAATTGAGTAATTAATGAAAGAATTTTCATTTTTGGGTGAACTATCCCTTTAATAATTTCACTGAATACTTTTTAGTTTCCAGTGAAATTTTCAGACTTTTTCAGGACTCTCCAGTCATTTGCTCTTCCAAGCTTCCTTTACTTTTGAGTGCAAGAACCAAGTTCTCACCCCATGGATTTTTGTTGTTAATCTTTCACTTGGATGTACATCAAAAAACAGAAGAAAAGATTTGTTGCTTCTGTTACATTGCATTTTATAACAGTTACTACTCTGTTCTGGTAGTCAGATGATGCTTAATACATTTGCCTGTAGGATGTTTAATTTGTGTCCCTAAGAGTTTTTTACTGTGGTAATCATTTTATAAAAGGCCTAAAACGTTGTGCTGTATTAAAAGATGAGAATTAAGCATTTATTGAATGCAAGAGTACAACATTCCTATTTGACTTAAGCACTGTTTGCTAGGGCTGGCAAAATATGTTGATGCATATCCACAACAAAAGTTTACACATAATGTACTCACCCCCTTGTCATCCAAGACGTTCATGTCTTTTTTTTTTTTTTTTTTGAGGAAAACATTTTAGGATTTTTCTCCATATAGTGGACTTCTATGGTGCCCCTCGAGTTTAAACTTCCAAAATGCAGTTCAAAGGCGGCTTCAAACAATTCCAGCCGAGGGCTAAGGGTCTAGCAAAACGGTCGGTTATTTTTGTTAAATTACAGTTTATATACTTTTTAACCTCAAACGTTTGTCTTGCCTTGCCTGAACTGTTTCCGGTTAGGGTATGTTGAAAAACTCCCATCTTTTCTTCTCCCTTAACTTCCAAAATCATTTAAAAGTCATCCTACATCGCTGCAGAAGTACTGACTCAGTGTTTGCAAAGTGAACATGCAAAGAAGGACTTTCTTGAACCGGAAACAACAGAGTTCAGGCAGAGCAAGACAAGCATTTGAGGTTAAAAAGTTTATAAATTGTCATTTAAAAAGAAAAACCAAAAAAAAAACGGATTGTTTCGCTAGATAAGAACCTTCTTCCTCAACTGGGATCATTTACAACCGCATTTGGGATCATTTAAGGTCGCATTTAAATTGCATTTTGGAAGTTCAAACTAGGGACGTCCACTATATGGAGAAAAATCCTGAAATGCTTTCCTCAAAAAACGTGATTCCTTTACGATAGAAGAAAGAAAGACATGAACATCTTGGATGAGAAGGGGGTGAGTATATTATCTTCAAATTTTAGTTCTAGAAGTGAACGTCTCCTTTAATCTTGCAACATAAAAGCATTTTGAGCAGAGGTAAAATTACAAGACTCAGCCGAACATCTTTAGCACTCTTCTTCGTGAGCATTTGAGTGTGCAAATAAAAACTAGATTAGAGCTCCATTTGCTGTTAATATCTAAGCTCAGAATCGTTCCACGAATCGATTCTGCATCGATTTTATCGATGCAACCCTACTGTTTACACTAGTGCTTTAAAATGAAAGCGTTCCTCGTCTACACTGCCGTTTTCAGGAACAATCTCTGTCCACACTACACAACCAAAAACGCATTGGCCATTCATAGTTAGGGATCAAAGGGAGTGAATGTGGGCAGCCATGCCATCGTTTCCAAAAATCTCCGTATAGGTCCGTTTACACTGAAACACAACCCCAGAGTTTTCAAACTTAAAGCGTTTCTAGAGCATTTTCAAAAGTCTCAGTTTTCAAATGTTGAAAACGCTGTAGCAGTGTCAACAACAGCCGTAAGTGTAGCAAAAGTTATGCGTTTTAAAACAAAAACACCAGTGTAAACGCAGCCTGAAGCAGTCATTCCAGAGCAAAAGAAAGAATGTAAATTATTCTCAATTTTTTTTTACAACCTTAGCTCACATTGTGCCTGTTTTCGATGACGGTGTTAACCATATGGCACAGCCTCTTGCGTCTTATTGCCTAATTGTGTCATTTTAAATGCTAATTCAAATAGGGAGAGTGTCTTGTGCCGTTAAGCAATTTACATAGAGATTGTAAGCGCCAGCTCCGCTGTCTGTTTTAAGTCTCATCAGCAGTTGCCTCAGGTCAAACCATATTCTATTAAGCAGAGTCGTTTTGTATGCAGATAAAATCCTATGAGAGTGTTTAGTGTGCCGTTTGCTCAGAGAATAAGAATTAAGAATAAAAAAATTCCCTGATATTCAAGCCTAGTTTTAATAGCTACAGCTGCAGATGGCAGTGATATTTATCCAAGTGACAGCAAAGGAGAGAGTGGAGGGGGCGTTCTGTTTCTTCAGAAGAGCGGGGTCATGTAGATGTGATCCAAACGGGACTCTGTCTCTTTAAAAAACAACAACTGCCTAACTGCCTCTAGTGCTGCTTGTCAATGCCGTGGAGGCTCGCACTGGTTGGCCGGCACTCAAAGCCCAGGGTTCTGATTGGACCGTCGGCTTGGGGGAGGGGCCAGTGTGGATGACATGGGAGATGGGAGTCTGCCAGGCAGAAACAGCCTGACACTGATTGTAAAGGGTGGAGAGAGAGCGACAGAAGGAGAGGAGGGGAGAGAAGACAGGCGCGTGGATTTCATGATGCAAGGTTTGGACCTACATGTACCTGTTTGATGTTACGTGTGTGTGTTGCCTCGAAGATGCAGTAATTCACATGGGTGTGGTGGCAAAAGCAGGCGTAATTCTCTTTTTTTGCTGTGTCTACTGCGTGTCCTTGCAGCTTGAGCAAGAGTGTGTGTGTGTGTGTTTTATATGTGTGTGTGTTGGCCAAGCAGGAGGCAGGGTGTGGTGCAGCTGTATTATCATCCACCCACCCTTCCCCCCCTCTCCTTAAGACCGTGTGTGTGTGTGTGTGTGTGTGAGGACCATGTGGGGGGTGAAATGGCGAGGGAGGGAGAGTGAGAGAAGGTTTGGGAGGGGGGGTGCAGCGGAGGAGAAATGAGCGCTGAATGAATGGCATTGTTTGCATGGCCATGCTTGTGTTGCGGCCCTCTCTCTTTCTCATGCAGCCTGGCTTGGACTCAACGCACGGCATCTGTGCTCTCAGCGCCGCTCTCGCCATGACCCTACAGCAATAAGTGTTTGCATTGTTCCTTGCTAGAGCACCGCTGCTCAGCCATTTTATTTTTTCCTCCCTTGCCTCTTATGTTTATTCCGATGCCTTTTACCGCCATCACGCAGTGTGTGTGCTTTTCCACACAGCAGTGATTTGCACTGAAAGAGTGCAAATATTTGTCTTTAGGACCTCGCTCCTTAATCATTCGCTGTGCATGGGAGTGTGATAGCACTAGTGTGCATGTTAGTGAACGTCACGGAGGCGTCTTACCCCACCCCCATCTCTGCCGCCAGTGCAGCAACACCTGTCAGTGATGGAAGGGGGAAGCGTTGGGTCTCTAAATCGTAGAATGTAATATGGCTTCGACCATCGTTTAAGTAGAAATGGATTTTGGGATTTGTGAGTTCTTGGATGAGAGGTTAAGCACCCCTTTTCCACACTGCTATTCTTGGAGTGTGATAATGAGATCATAATTATATGATGAGCAAAATCTCACACCTCCTTACTTGATATTTCTGGGACGTGCCGCCTCTGAATCTCTCAAAATGGCCAGTTTTGCTGAAGCCGTAATGAATTTGTAGTCTGCATTTGTAGCATTATGTAATGCAGTTTAATGATTGTGGTGCACACAGAACATCCTGATGCATGATGGGAATCTGATGACATGGATCATTTAAGTTCTCCTATTGCATCCTTTCATGTCTTACTCGTCCTGGGAATCCTGTTCGTCGCACACTCTTAAAAATAAAGGTGCTTCATGACGCCTTAGAAGAACCTTTTTGTCTAAATTTTGTAAAACCTTTAACATCTGAAGAACCTTTCTGCTTCACAAAAG
The DNA here is from genome assembly GCF_049309525.1 of Garra rufa. NCBI lineage: Eukaryota > Metazoa > Chordata > Actinopteri > Cypriniformes > Cyprinidae > Garra > Garra rufa. Next base: position 5,258 of record NW_027394769.1, on the reverse strand, counting down.
GTTCTTTGTGGCAAAGAAGGTTCTTCAGATTAAAAAAAAGTAAGCAAGAAATTGTTCTTTAAAGAACTTTTGACTGAATGGTTCTTTGGAGCCAAAAATGGTTCTTCTATTGCATCGCTTGAGGAACCTTTTGAAGCACCTTTATTTTGAGTGTAGGTTTTGTAAATGTGTCCCAATTTGTATCCTTCCTGTAGTTGTTTTGTGTTTGGCTGTAGGTTCCTCATCATCTGACATGTCAGCTTTTTTCCCTGCTGATTTAAAAGAATGTGCAGAGATTAACAAAAAAAGCCATCAGTGCTTTTTTTGCAGGCAGTTGTGTACTAAAATACTTGCTTTCACATATGTGACCCTGAACCACAAAACCAGTCATAAGGTTTTTTTATTTATTTTAAAAAGCTGAGCGTTGATGTATGGTTTGTTAGGATAGGACAATATCTGGCTGAGATGCAACTATTTGAAAATCTGGAATCTGAGGGTGCAAAAAAAATCGAAATGTTGAGCAATGCATATTACTAATCAAAGTTTAAGTTTTGAGATGCTTGCAGTAGAATATCTACTAAATACCTTCATGGAACATGATCTTTACGTAATCTCCTAATGATTTTTGGCATAAAAGAAAAATCGATCATTTTGACCCGTACAATGTATTGTTGGCTATTGCTACAAATATACCCATGCTACTTAAGACTGGTTCTGTGGTCCAGGGTCACATATTGACACTTCCTGTGAAGTCTCTGTTACATTCATGCAGTGAACAGTGCTTTTTTTTTTCTTTTAGTCTGCAGTACCAATTGTATTTAATTAGGCATTCTTTCTTGTAATGATGCATATACTAAATTGCTTCACATAATGTTCTGTAACCTGTCTGCATCTCTCAAATCAATCTAAAACACTGTTTACAATAAACAGTGATTTAATATGCAGAGATGCATTTGTGACATGTTTAAATCTACATGTACTCAAAATGGACCACTAGAAGGTTTATCAATAAGTATGTAAGGATATCAAAATCTCACAATATAATGATATCATGATATGAAGTCCTTAATACATTATTGTGGTTTTTATTTATATAAAACATTTTTTTAAATGATCTAATGCACTTTGATAATTCAAAATTAAAACATCCAACCAATGTTCTTAAATAAAAATTTAAGGTCAAAGTCAGTGAATTGACTTGTACTTGAATTTTAAAGGAGACTTTACCCTCTTTTTATTTGTGGTGTACTGTCTCAGTCTAAAAATACATTCACACTGGTGTTTTAGGAAGCCCAACTGAGTACATTATAATGACAGCAAAATACATTGTAAAACAATTGCACTGTAAAATAATTGAAAATGAATATTTCATTGGTATGTTTTTGCTTTACACTACAGTAGGGAAATTACAATACTTATTTCCTATTTTCTATCCTTGAAAGATATTTTGAATTTGGACTGCAGGAACGTTACCCATATAAACCACTAGTTGTCAGCAAATCATACTGCTCTTTTAAGCTTTTATTTTGATGGAAAAATACAGCCTCAGTGAAAACAGGCTTACAAAAACATGTCTCAATACAAATCCAGTGAAATTCTGTAGTCATCTGCCATGAAAATAAAGCATAACTGGTGGCCATTGTGTTCTCAAACGTGTGCCAAGCTCAGCACATGCAATACACTAGTTCACTGCATTCACTGTGAACTGAGCCATTCTGAGGCGTGGAAAACACCGGATCATGAGCTGATCGCCTAAACGAAGTGCACGCTTTGCTTTGAACCGTGTAGCGAAAACAGACCATATTGTGCTTTCGTGTTAAGTTCATTTGACAGATACTGTGCCAAAGCATAATGGCCCAAAACACCACTTTAAACAACTTATTCTAACATAAAAGGTCTTTAATTATATTTTTAAAAACTACACTTTTTGCCTGGAATAATATCATGTGACCATGATATTAGTGCTGGGCGATATGGAAAAATCATGTATCACGATATGGATTATTTTATATCACGATAACGATATATATCACGATATACCAAAATAAAGTACGTTTTCAGTTATTCTCTGAAAAGTTTGACAAAAATATCATTGCATAATTTTTTATTGCAACTTTATTTTTATTCGTTATTTGAAGTGACATTTAACTGAACTGTCACAAATGAGAAAAATAAATTTTAGTGCAGCAATATAAATGTATCAAATGACAACAGATGTGGTGGAGGTAGAGCTACAGTAGCCTTCACATTTTTTATCCACATCATAGTTAAATAGTATTATCAAAATAAACTATTTTTTTATTAAAGTGCACAGCCATTTCAAGTTTCTGAGCAGAAAAGCACTCAATTATAAAAAATAAACAAAACATTTTTCAACCTTGTAGTGCAAAGTTTGCAAACCAAAATAAAGTATCACGCCTGTTTCACACATACTCCGTCTGCAGTGCGTATACAGTCCGTGTGCGTTACGTATGCGGTGCAGGCAGCACGGACTCGTTTTAATTCCACACAGAACGAGTTTGCAGTCCGTTCCTGATCCGCGGCTGTTTACCACAAACACACCATTTATCCGTTATTTTAATTTCAAATCCAAACGTGCTTTTTCAGCATTGGGATACTCTTTTATCACAGTACACTAATACAATAATACTAGACATATTCACGTTTAAACTCAACGTATTATAAACAACGTAGGCTATTATTCAATGCACTTGACTTCTAGATTTGTATATTAAGTTGCTCAAGCAAGTTGCAACAAATTTAAACACAGCATAGGTAGGCTATAGCTTCCTTTTCATATTGAAATTGGGCTATCACAAATATTTTAAATTAAAACTTACCGCAGACAAGCAGTCGGCTCTCTGTGCCTTTCTTTCGTATTAAATAAAACCCATATTTTAAAGAACTTTTCTACCTGGACAAGTGCATCTATTATGTTGCCTTGTTTATTTAAAACTGCACTATTTTAAACCTAGCCAAAAAGCCACGTGTTGACTGTGAAACACAGTAGACTGCATTTATGGTACATTTCCGTGTCAATCCATGTTCATTTTTACAGCGAACAATGCGCTGTCACTTTAATTCAGCGCATGCAGCGCTGTGCCGAAAGGATCGCTCCACTGCTGCAAACGCACCGCTTCTGGAACGCACTGCCGGACAGCAACCGCGTGCAGTGTGAACGATCTGATCCGTTAACATGGGTGCGGAAAAAAATACGCAACGCATACGCACTGCAGACGAAGTATGTGTGTGAAAGGCGTGAAACAGGCGTCACCGTCGGGCGCGGAAACAGTCTTTTGGCAGAGTTTGCACATGACTGTCTTCTGCTCCGTGTCGGAGCTCTTGAAGCCAAAATGCAACAAAATCACTGACGTACCCCCACGTGTCGGTAAAAGTACTTCTTGTCTGCTGCCTGCGTAGCAGTTTCAGTTTGTTGCGACTCGATCCGGGCATTCATCTTCAACCTCTTGCGTCTCCATCTTTAGGCTAAGCACTCACAAGTTAAAGCATGTCGCAACAACGTAAAGCGTCACGTCGCACAAGACGGAGTTTCTTTGTGAAAAAGTTCGTTTTTATTCTTGATTATCACTTATAGGGTAGAGTATGCATTGCACAGCAACAAGACACTATCATACATTTGTCATAGCCTATTTAATGCAATATTTTCTTTAGTAATTGATCAAATTAGGTTAGAGACGATAGAAACGATAGAAGAGAAATAGGACGATAGACACTTTTCTATCGTCCCCACGATATATATCGTCATATCGCCCAGCACTACATGATATTATCGAGACACCACGATATTAATAATACCGTTACATCCCTATTTATCAAACATGTTTATTAGGGGTGTATGGAATGTAAGCACAGACCTTTAGTAGGGTTATTGATAGCTGGTCAGCTAAAAAATTGGAACAAATAACTAAATTGTTTTATCGCACAATTTTCATGGTCTACAGAAAATTAAGATCTGCATATAATCACACTACATTTCACTGAACTGCTTGAAATGTATTTTACAGTTACAGTTGTAATAGTTATTCTGAATGTGTTTTGTTCAAACCTTGGTGGTGTTTTATTGTAGTGATTTCTCTAAATAGAAATGTGCAAAATATTGTTTTTACCGCTAGATGGAGTATAATGTAATAGAAGAGAATTCAGGGCTCTCAAATGTTGAACTTTAAATGTCACTATAAAAAGATGGTTCACCAAAAATGGAAATTAAAATGGAAAAAATTTAATTGACTCCCCCTCATTTCATTCCAACCTGACTGACTTAGACTAAAAGACTAAAAAGGATATTAAAGGAAATGTGTTTTCTCCATTCAGTGGAAGCCATCAGTCACTAAAACTGGTTACCAAAATTCTTCCACAGATGAAGTACAACAGATTAGGTGATGAGGGATTTCTCATTTTAAAGGAAACTATACCTTGAACAAAATTATGTTTAGAGCTTTCCATATCTGATGTATTAGACCTGAAGAAGTTAGTGATGGTTTAGTAGGAGGGACACAAAGATAATTTAGCCTCCAGTCTGCTGAATGTAGGTCATTATGAGTCATGTGAGGACTCCCTGCCCCCTTTCCTCATCTTCTTCCCTCCCTCTGTCCCCTGCTCACACTTTCGTTTGTCAGGTTGGGGGGGTTGGGGTGGACCCTCGAGTTATTAGGAGCTGTTGTCTTGCCTCATAATGGTAACGAGCATAAAATAGTTCCCTGGAATTTAAGGCCACTAATATTCAAAATATTATGAAATTCTCTATGGCTTTTCAATAGTTTGATGTCATTTGATGTGGACTTTTGTTGATAGAAATGCTGTAGTCTTGAAAGGCTTGGAAATATTTGGTTTTGCCTCTCATAATGAGTTATTGAATGCAGCTTAACTGTTGGGCCAGCATTGCTAGGAGGAAACTGAAAGGCCTTTAAAATCAGTGAACCGATCATACATACCACCTAATCTGATTTAATGAACCTTGAAGTGAATCATGGTTGTGGACGATGACAGATGCTGCTGCTGCTGCTGCTGCTGCTGTTGTTCATTAACATAACTAGCATCCATAAGCCAAGTTTAAGCCAGGTTTTGAAATGTGGACCCTGGACAATAAAACCAGTCTTGAGTAGCACGGGTACATTTGTAGCAATAGCCAAAAAAACACTATATTGCCAAAAGTATTGGGACACCCCATTCTAATGAACAGGATTGACTAATTTAGTAATTTCCATGAGTACAAATCTTAGTGTTTAAGCATATAATGACGTTCTAGGGAATTGTGTGCT
>NW_027394768.1:0-13833 GCF_049309525.1 Garra rufa | reverse complement strand
AGCCCTAATATATATATATATATATATATATATATATATATATGAATAAATAGAAAAATATAAAGCAATTGAAAATATAGTGTGTGTATGCACACACAAAGATAATTTAAAAATTACCAATTTAATGTAAATATATTATTTATTTCATGTATAGAAATGTATATAAAGCATAGACAAGTATTAAAAAATGTGATTTAAGACAGTTTTGTCTTTTTAGTTTGGAGGATACAGTTAATAAAATAAAATAAAATAAAATATAATAAAATATTACTAATATAATAATATTATTTAAATTATTTATTTATAAAAATCTATATATCAACTCTGTCTAATCCACTATACCATGTTTATTTTTTGAATGCAGCAATATCATACAATTAATCAATAATTTGCTGCAAAAAGCACAAAAATACTAAATATACAACCTATTTTTATTTTATTTTATTATTTTGGAAAATAATAATATAATGTGGAAGTGGAAGATTACTTTGTATTTATATTAAGTATTTAATATGAATTCTGGGTGAGCTATTTAGACTTTATTCAGTACTTTACTAATGTTTGCTTTGTCAGTACACCACATTATCAAAGTTTTAATTAACCTAATTCAACACCGAGAACATCTCAAACAAACAAGAGTGTCACTGTGACCTCGAAACCCCCAAAGATGATTTAAACAGCAGCATCTCATCTCCAGTAATGACATAAAGATAATGACTCTGTTTGAGCTGAGAATCCCGAGAGAATTTCACTGCAGAAAAAGACCCAGAAAATCCACTGTGAGAAGCTGTCGTCCATCTGAAGCTTCAAAGACGGACGACTGTGCCAATATTTTACCTCCTCAATGAAAGAAATCTAATCACAAGAGCGAATCCTGCCGCAGATATGGATCATATCGATCCAGCTTCAGCTGCTGTCATCTCTGGCTGGACGTGTTCATTCCTGTGTGGACTGTGATGTTGCCATGACTACAGACACGATGTCAACAGCGTCTGTGATCTAAGAGACAAGGACTGACCTCAAGTGTTTTGTTTTTTTTATTGCGGGAAGCCTGGGGCTAGTTGTCACACCTCCAGTGTATGTGGACTATATTTTTTATTTCTATAGGTACAAGCCTTTTTAACATATACCAGAAACTATAGTGGGGCATGTTCTCACATTACTGTATATGGGGTAAGTTGTCACAGTGGGAAACGGATTTGAGAATCTTTTTAATATTAACTACTTAATATAAATATAAAGTAACCTTCTAGTATAGTATATTATTATTTTTCAATAAATAAATAAACAAAATAAAATAAAATAGGTTGTATATTTAGTATTTTTGTGCTTTTTGCAGCATTACAGACATGATCATCATGACCTGTTGTTGCGTTTTCATTTCTGGATGAGCTTTTTAGACTTTATTGAGTACTTTACTAATGTTTGCTTTGTCAGTACAAAATATTATCAAAGTTTTAATTAACTTAACATTTGGCAGAAAAGCCTTTTGGCAGGAATTTTTTTTTTTTTATTATTGACTTTAATATTGAATACTTAATATAAATATAAAGTAACCTTCCAGTTCTGTAGTATATTACTATTTTTCAATAAATAAATAAAATAATAAGAAATGACTAGAAATGACCCAGACGTCTCCCAGAAAATAATAAGACGATGTACAAGAGGCATCACTGTGGAAAAAAATAAAAAAAATTCTCAGCTTTTATTTACATTTGAACAAAAAGTGGCATGTCCAAAATTAATTATACCCTTTGCAAATTGTCACAGTCTATAGGGAAATCCAAAGTTCTACACCATTCCAAATAGTTCAAGCTGTTCTAAAGCATCCTAATTACCGTGATTCATTGAGAGCAGCTGTTTTAATCAACTCAACAGGTGAAAAACAGAAGCTCTCTGCTGTTGGTTTGTGGACAGTCATGGCTAAGACAAAGGAGCTCACTGAGGACCTACGGCTGTGCATTGTGGCTGCTCACAAGTCAGGAAAGGGCTATAAGACCATATCTAAATGTTTTGAAGTTCCAGTGGCTACAGTGCAGAGTATTATTAAAAAATTCAAGACGTTCCACACTGTGAAAAATCTCAGAGGACGTGGTCGGAAGCCAAAAGTGACACCTGTGCTGGCCAGGAGGATAGTGAGAGAGGTAAAAAAGAATCCAAGGATCACCACCAAGGCCATCCTGATGAATCTGGGCTCTGCTGGTGGCAACATCTCAAGGCAGACAGTCCAATGGACACTGCGCACCACTGGGTTCCACGGACGCATACTGAGGAGGACACCACTTCTCCAGATAAGGCACACAAAAGCCTGCTTGGCCTTTGCAAATGCTCATCTGGACAAAGAAGAAGACTTCTGGTCTTCTGTTTTATGGTCAGATGAAACAAAAATTGAATTGTTTGGCCACAATGATGTAGCCTTCATTTGGCGTAAAAAAGGAGAAGCCTTCAACCCTAAGAACACCATCCTCACTGTCAAACATGGTGGTGGGACCCTAATGTTTTGGGGGTGTTTTTCAGCCAGTGGACCAGGGAACCTTATCACAGTATTTTCACAGTAATTCTCAACAACAACATCAGGCAGTCTGCAGAGGAGGGCACCAGTGGACATTTCAGCACGACAACAACCCAAAACACACAGCAAAAGTGGTGAAGAAATTAGCAGACAAAAACATTAACGCTTTGCAGTGGCCCAGCCAGAGTCCTGACTTAAATCCAATTGAGAATCTGTGGAGGGAGCTAAAGATCAGGGTGATGGCAAGGAGACCCTCCAACCTGAAAGACTTGGAGCTCATAGCTAAAGATGAAAGGGCAAAAATACCAGTGGAGACATGCAAAAAGCTGGTCAGCAATTACAGGAAGCATTTGATTGCTGTAATAGCCAATAAAGGCTTTTAATTGATTATTGAGAAGGGTATGAATAATTTTGGACATGCCACTTTTTTTTTTTTTTCAAAATGTAAATAAAAGCTGAGAAATATTTTTTCCACAATGATGCCTCTTGTACATCATCTTATTATCTTTTGGGAGAAGCCTGTGTCATTTCCGGTCAAAAAACAAAACAAAAACTTGCTGGTTGAATAAAAGTAACTTTAAGTCAGAATTTGCCAGGGGTATGAATAATTTCGGGCTTGACTGCATATATATAGACAGACAGACAGATAAAATCCTTATAGTTACTTTCATATAGTAACTTGCCGCATATGACAACTAGCCCCAGTGTCCCCTACTGTATGAACTGAAACGCTGCTCCACTTTTACCAGCTACTGTAGGCTGTTTCATTCCCCAAGGCTCAAAAAACAAACACAGTTGAAAGCATGTCGTACACGAGAATTGAAATCTTCCAGCACTCTCTAGAGCAAGCCGTCCTCTTTTAAGGAGAAGCTCCAGCAGAAAGGCTTTTCAGTGAGCGAAATCAGTCGAGCAGATTCAAACACGAGCCGCTCTTCACACCTACGTTTTACACACAGACGGAGAGGCAGTGTCACTCTTTGAGTGTTCACAGCTTCCGAAATAGAAGTGACAAACAGAGAGAGCATTCCGAGAGGATTTCTGTCAGGCTTTTTGTCAGGAATGGCAGCTCTAATTAATGGACATGAACAGCTTGGCAGAGAGAAAAGAACAGTGCTTCAAGGGCCACCGGTTCAACCTTGTGTCTCCCGGCATGACATGTTACCAACTGTCGAGATTTTGGCTCGTCCGCATCTGCTGGGAGTCTATTTGGCTTCGACTGAAGGTGCTTTAGTGTGCGAGTCTGTTTATTTCACAGGTAATTTAATCTAATTAAGTAGACACGAGATCTGGCATGTTGCATCAAGTATCGATGCATGAGAGGAAACGGCCTACAATGAAGCAGAAAGTCCGCACGTGGCCAACGTTTCCCGTATCGGTCGCTTATCGAGCGACTCAATCTAAAAGACACGTCAGATGCTAAAGACTTTTGACTCGCAAGCATTTACACCTTGTTTATTTGGACAGGCAGTCTTGCAGAAAGTTGGAGTTTGTTGGAGCTCCACTTCTCCACTCCGCGGATCCATCAGGCTAAGACTTAAGCACCACCTGCCGCACGCTGATTGATGAGCCGTATGCGCCGCTCTATTTACGTTCTGCTTCGGTGAAGAGCTAAGGAGGACGACATTCGACGGCACCGAAGACGTGAAATTACAGCTTGACTGCTTTCCTTAGCCATGCATGAATACTATTTGGACACAAAACGGCGACTGGATGCAACTTCATCTGGTTTGTGTTCAGCTAAACATTTTGCTGCTGTCTAAACACAAAAGCAATGGAAATCTGCTGTTCGACACCCATTTGAGAATAAATTATAGGAAATAAAAAGTAATCTTTCACTTCCACATTGTACAATTGCATATTTATTAATAGTATACAACTGCAGTATAAAAAAAATAATAATAATAAAACAACAAAAACAGATACTAAACAATAAAATGATATTGGGAATGTATTTTTAGTTTGGTGGACCAAATTACTTATTTGAAACAGTTTTGCATTTTTAGTAGAATTCCTCCAGTATTTCACATTATATGGATTTATGAATGAATGAATGCATGCATGAATAAACGTAACAAAAATTTAGAACGTAAAACAAAAAACTTCTATTATCTGAAATAAAAAATGTAAAATATATAACTATGTACTAAATTAAAACTAAAATAAAACTTAACTCATATAGACATAAAAAAGAATAAAAATGACTAAAACTTTAATACTAAAAAATATAGTAATTAACTAGTATACAAATAATAGTTTTGCGTTTCAGTTTGGAGAACAAAATTTCTTAAACGGTAAACAAATACATAAATCAATTTAGCAAAAATTTAGACCATAAAAAAAATCCATTATCTGAAATAAAATAAGATATAATAAAAATATATAATTGTGTACCAAAATAACTAAAACTAAAACTGAAATAAAACTTTAAAACTATTTAAAAACTAAAAATGACAAAAACATAAAAGTACTAAAACATTAGTACTAAAAAAATATGGTTATTAACTAGTATACTAAATGATAGTTTTGCGTTGTAGTTTGGAGAACAAAATTCCTCAAATAAATAACCTAATTTAAGACAGTTTAAGTTTTAGTTAAATAAATATATGTAAGTAAAATTTACACCATAAAACAAAAATAATTTCATTATCTCAAATAAAATAAAGTACAATACTAAAAAATAAAAATATATAGTGGTGTACTAAAATAACTAAAAAAAAGACAAAAACATAAAGGTACTAAAATGAGTACTTAAAAATAGTAATTAACTAGTTTACTAAATAATAGTTTTGTGTTTCAGTTTGGAGAATTCCTTAAATAAATAAATAAATAAATAACCTAATTTAAAACAGTTTAGGTTCTGGTTAAATAAATACATAAATATAACAAAAATTTAGACCATAAAAAGTTTTGATTACCTGAAATTAAATAAAATCTAATAAAAATATATATATATATATTGTATACTAAAATAACTCAAACTAAAACTGAAATAAAACTTTAAAAACTATATAGACATGAAAAAAATGACAAAAACATACAATTACTACAACTTTAATACTAAAAATATATTAAACTAGTATAAAATTATATATACATTAACTTTAAAAACTATATAGACATGAAAAAAATGACAAAAACATACAATTACTACAACTTTAATACTAAAAATATATTAAACTAGTATAAAATTATATATACACATTAACTTTAAAAACTATATAGACATGAAAAAATGACAAAAACATACAATTACTACATCTTTAATACTAAAAATATATTATAGTATATATATAAAATTATATATACATATTGTTTGAAACAACTCTTAAATACTTAAAAATCACTTTGATAAAACAAAACCTCATAGATACTGAAATACAGCTCCTTTGGACAACAGTGTCTCTTTCTGTATGAATTGAAAAAGGCCCTCAGTAGCACAGAAGATAAGAAATTACAGCTGGACGGTTTTCCTTATCCATGCATGAATACTCTTTGGACGCAAAACTGTGGCTAGACACAACTTCATCTGGCTTGTGTTCAGCTAAACATTTGCTGCTGTCAAAACACAAACACACAAAGCAGAAGTTTTCAGGCAGAAGACGTAATGAATTCCATCCAGTTTTCAACGCCCTTTATGTAACAGCATCATTGCCGTTCCCCAGCATGGGTTCTAGAGGACTTTGGCACGTGTCGGACGTTGGCAGCACGCGGCGCACACAGAGTTCAGCAGCTGGTAAAGCTCAGCACGAGTCGCCGGCCGCGGCCTTTGGGGACCTGCACCCCGGGGACCGCAGTCAGTCCACAGGACTTCATTTCCCAGTCTACGGTTCTCCGCAGACTCGCCGCAAACTGATATCTTTTAGCGAGGGCCTCAGGCACGGCCGGTCTCTACATATTCAACTTGACAGGCGAACCGGGGGAAACAAAGTGCAGTGACCCAGATTGAGACTCTTTGAAGGCAGCGAGCGCAAAGGAACAAATCCCGTCTCCTCCATTTCCAGTGGCCTCTTCTGCCCTCACGCTCTTTCAAAGTTTTTTTATTTCTTCTTCATGTTATTTTGGTATTATTAATGTTTGTTCTCCATGAACGGATATATCAGTTTATACTAACCAGTGTTGGTGAAGCTATACTTGAAATTCTGAGCTCGACAAGCTACAGTTTCAATGCAGGGTTGAGCACCAGTTCAGAAATTAATCGAAAATGTCATTTTGGTTTTTAAAATAAGGTAATAAACAGAACATACATTTTTTATACATATCTTTTACATATTCTTTCGAAATGCGAAAAAATTAAAAGAAAAAGTAAAAAAAAAAAATTAATTTGAATTAGAATAGAATAAAACAATTTTTTTTAACTTTTTGACTTTTTTTTTTCTTGAATTTTTCGAATTTCAAAAGATTTATATATCATAAAATTTATCGATTTTTCTTTTATGCCAAAAATCATTAGGATATAAGGTAAAGATCTTGCTCCATGAAGATATCTTTCCTATCTAAATTTCCTACCATAAATATGTCAAAAACGTAACTTTTGATTAGTAATATGCATTGCTAAGATTTTCATTTGGACAACTTTAAAGGCGATTTTCTCAATATTTTGACTATTTTGCACCCTCAGATTCCAGATATTTAAATAGTGGTCTCTCGATCCAGTATTGCCCTATCCTAACAAACCATACATTAAAGGAAAGCTCATTTATTCAGCATGATATATACATCTTTTGAAATTTGAAAAATTCAGAAAAAAAGTAAAAAAAAATTCGTGAAAAAAAGCGAAAAAATCTTTAAAAAAATTTGAATTTATATCATGCTGAATAAATAAGCCTTCCTTTAATGCATAGTTTGTTAGGATAGGGCAATACTGGACTGAGATACAACTATTTGAAAATCCAAAACAAAAATGTACAGATAATCACCCCCTTGTCATCCAAGATGTCTTTCTTTCTTCAGTCGTAAAGAAATTGTTTTTTGAGGAAAACATTTCAGAATTTTTCTTCACATTTTCTGTAAATTTTTGTTCTGGAAGACCTGTTTTTTTGGTCCAGGGTCACATATATGTAATCAGTAATTATATTAGTAATTAATTAATAATGTTTATTAAAAAAATAAATGACAATATTTATTAACATTCCATGCAACCTGGAAATTAACAGAACTACAATATGATTAAAGAAAATTATATATATATATATAACACTCAGCAAGAACTTGTCTTCTCATTTCTGATGATCACATGCTGCTGCTGGACTCTGATTGATTAGAAACAACTGAACCAGCTGCTAACCACTAAACTCAAGAGCCAAAAGTCCACTGAACCAGCACATGAAGGTGAATGAAGATTCATCCCATACAATTCTGCCCACAAAGTTCAAACAGACATTTCACTGCAGCAGACAGGAGAGAAATGTCAGTGGAGTTCTCAGTGCTACTTCTCTGCTGGAGAATTTATCATTTAATTATATCATTCTGCCACTTTTCACTGTTGCTAGTTTTTCAGTAAGTCTTTCTGTACGTTACATGTATCTACATATGAGTGAGTCACTGAATCATTTATTCAACCGATTCATTTAAACACACTGATGCATTCAACAAGTCATTATGTTTCAAGAGTAAATGAATCATTTACTAAACTAATTTGTTATGATCAATTGATTCATTCAGGAATCTGAAGCCTTGTGCCCTATATTTAAAAAAAAAAACAAAAAAAACACACAAAGTAGAATTATAGATTTATGCTAAAGATATACTTTATTAAATAATAAAACAAATGTTAAAAAGCAACGTGCTATAACAATAATATAGCATAAAGGAAAAAAAAAACAAGTTGTTATACTATATATCTTAAAGAAATGTTAAATGCAAAATGCAATAAAAATAAAATCTAAATTAACCTTTTTTATTATTGCATATAATGCAATGCATTTTTGACATTAAATAAAACATGTTTCATTTATATTTAAACTGACAGTGAAACCCTCAGTTAATCAGAAATTACAGTGCTAAATGCAACAGCTTTTATTATATGCATTGAACATATTCACTGAAGTATGCACTAAAAATAACTAAAACTGAAACAAATGATGAAAACTATTCAGCAATTTTTAATTAAAAAAAAATCAAAATAACAAAAACATGAAAACAAAACTTTTTGCATTAAAAAAGAAAATGTTATTAATTTATTAAATGTTTTAAACACACAAACTATAACAGTTAAGGTGAAAAATTACATCCCCCTTTCAGAATCTGCAAAATGTTTATTATTTGACCAAAATAAGAGGGATCATACAAAATGCATGTTATTGTTAGTATTGACCTGAATAAGTTATTTTACATAAAAAAATGTTTACATATAGTCCACAAGAGAAAATAATAGTTGAAGTCATAAAAATGACCCTGTTCAAAGGTTTACATCCCCTTGATTCTTAATACTGTGTTGTTACCTGAATGATCCATAGCTTTTTTTTTTTTGTTCATGAGTCCCTTGTTTGTCCTGAACAATTAAACTGCCCGCTGTTCTTCAGAAAAATCCTTCAGGTCCTACAGATTCTTTGGTTTTTCTGCATTTTTGTGTATCTGAACCCTTTGCAGCAATGACTGTATGATGAGATCCAACTTTTCACACTGAGGACAGCCGAGGGACTCATATGCAACTATTACAGAAGGTTTAAACACTCTTTGATGCTCCAGGAGGAAATACAATGCATTAAGAGCTGGGGGTGAAAACTTTTGAACAGAATAGATGTGTGTACATTTTTCTTATTTTGGCTAAATATCTTTTTTTTTTTTTTTTTTTTCATTTAGTACTGCCCTTCAGAGGCTACAGAGGATATTATTTTTTCCCAGTAGACAAAATAAGTAAAATTTACCCTGAATTTTTTATTTAAAGATGTTTTTTCCTTTTGGAGCATCAGTGAGTGTTTGAACCTTGTGTAATCGTTACATATGAGTCCCTCAGTTGTCCTCAGTGAGAAAAAATGGATCCCAAAAGCATACAGTCATTGTTGGAAAGGGTTCAAACACACAAAAATGCTGGCAAACCAAAGAATTTGTGGGATCTGAAGGATTTTTCTAAAGAACAGCAGACAGTTTAACTGTTCAGGACAAACAAGGGACTCATGAACAACTATCACTGAACAAAAACACAACTGTGGATCATTCAGGTAACAACACAGTATTAAGAATCAAGTGTATGTAAACTTTTGAACAGGCTCATTTTTATAAATTCAACTATTATTTTCTCTTGTGGACTATATGTAAACATCTTTTTTTGTGTGAAATATCTTATTCATGTCAGTAATAAACAAACAATAACATGCATTTTGTATAATTAACATTTTGCAAGGATGATTCTGAAAGGAGGACATAAACTTTTGACCTCAACTTACCTAACTTTAAATAAGAATGGCTTTTAATACTCAGCATATTTAATAATGTCAGCTTTGTCTATATTGAAACTAACACTGAAACCCTTAATTAAACAGAAAGTACAGTGCTAATCTCAACAGTCTTCAATGTACGCACTAAGCATCAGAAGTCCAAATCACATCAAATATAGCAACTTCTGTAGCATTTACCCATAATTATTTTATTTTTTTTCTAAACGTAGCTTTGAGAGAGGTTGGAAATGACCCCAATTTCCTTGCAGTAATTAAGGCAATCTGCCTGTGTGACACCGCAGGCCAGACCTCCAATCTCTCCGGGCTTCTCTCCTTGCTGCATTGACTCTCCTTTGCACCCATCATTTAATTACCTCAATTAAAGCAGTAATTAATCATCTGCCTAAGAATCCATTACGAGCCAATGACTGAAATTGTCCTTTAATCAAAAGCTTTGGCTTGACACGCGGGTCAATCGCTGCTGCCGAAGCGCATGAAAAAGTGCGCTCTCATCATTTTTTCCCTGATGTTTACCAGACGCCGCTCTGGCCTTATTGGATGACTGACAGCTTCACTTCTCCTAATGAGCAGCACTGAGCTTCGGACCCTGTGCCATAACTGAGAGCTGCTTCATTAATAAGCGATAAGTTAAAAACACCGCTGAGCAATTAATCGCTGCCCATCAACATGAAATGCTCTCACCTTCCACAGTTTATCTCGACGCTATTTCAGATGGTTTGGCAGGCAGAGCTGAATTACAATTCACTGTAATGAGTTAATTGTTAGCATTTCATTAGAGCTCCTGTTAGTGAAGGCATCTTATATCAAAAACAGCTACTTTTTTCCTGCCTCTGCACATGGCCTATATTATGATTAAAGTTCAAACATGACTACATGTATGGTAAAGTATGGAACAATTCACAACTCCATAAATTAACAGTTGCCAAGGTCCACATATGAGTAAAAATTGCCATTGACGAGTACATGAAACATTGGCCCTGTCCCAAATTGCACACTTCATGTGTGGGTAACTGTTTTATATTAATTCTAACAGTAGCTGAGAATGCAATATGGTTTAAAGACTATTGTAATTATGTAAATATGCAATCCGATGTGTTGCATTGTGATCTTTTAATCTTTTTAATCTTAGAAAAAAAAAATAATAATAATAATAATAATAAACCTGCATTAAACGTCTTCTCAAGTTTATAATGGTACATAATTGCACATAACAGTTTCATGGCCAATAAAAAAATAAAATAAAATAAAATTTAAAAATTATAAAAATATAAAAAGCAATACAAATAATTTTAAAAAATAATAATTATAAAGAAATAAAAAAATACAAACAATACAAAAATATAAAAAAATGTAAAAATTTGAAAAACAATAAAAGAAATGCAAACATAATATATAAAAAAAAAAAAAAAAATACTTTACTTGCTTATGTACATGCATTATTTATGTGCCAAAAAATCCCAAATGAATTGTCATTGGCAGGTGTGGTAAAATATGAATAATATAACATATAAAATAAGCTAAAATTAGTTTCTTTTAAAACTTTGTTTAGATACTTAAGCCTGTATATAATGTATAATATATAAATGGAACAATTTATTAAATGCTTAGGCAAAATATTAAATATTTTATATTTAATATGATATATTTTTTAAACATACAGTAATATATGATATATCAGGCTCTTAAGCCTCAGAGAAGATTCTACAGTGATAATATGGAAGATAAAGACAGCTCAATTTCATTTAAAGACTGAGTAAAGAAATGGACTTTGGTGCAGATGCTGATATTTATATTGACAAAAAGTGATAAAATTCTGATGCTTGCAATGTAAATCAATGAGATCTTTGTAACAATGCATAATGCGTATACATATCAGTCATCACTCTATATATCTAACAATTTGTCTTAGTAAGATGATATTTAAATGATCCAAACATATAATGCAATGCAATCCAATGATGATTGAGAGATGAACAAATGAACATGAGATGTTTTGGAGGCTTGGGAAGATCATTCCTCCACTGAGGAACAGTGATAGTAAAGCTTCTGGAAACGGACAATCCTCAAAAGATTCTGATGATCAGATTTGAGACTCACTGATTTTTCTTAAAAATAAAAAACGATTCATGGAGAATAAAGTAAAACAAATGTTCATCTGGAAATATTACTACAGTTATACATACGTTTACCTAAAAAAATAAAAATAAATAATGTGTACATAATTAAACCTTTTATTTTCATATTTTAATTTAATAGAAAAGCCGATATTTTACTAAAAATATTAAAATTAATATCTTATAAAAAATAATATACTTTTTAATATAATTAAGTTATTTGATAAAATTTTATATATTTTTCTATTATAACTATTAATAATAATAATAATAATAATAATAATAAATTTATTACTACTATTTATTACCATTAATAATAATAAAATCAACAACATTAAAATGGCACATATCAACATGGGAATTCTTATAAAAATACAATTTTAATATTAATAAGTTATATGTGTTGTAAATGCGTATAAAATTAAACACAATATTATCACATTTTAAGCTATTAAAGCTATTAAAACCCATATATGTATTAATAATAAAAACAGTATTATTAAAATTGCAAATATTGACATGATAATTTTTCTAAAACTGAATGTGTGTGAACTGAAACCTTTTATTTTCATATTTTAAGTTAATAAAAAATCCCTAATAATAAAATTGCATAAAACTGATAAAAAAATAAATAAACACGTATAACATAAAACAATATATTTTCACATTTTAGTCTAGGCATTTAGTACTTTGCGTGCAACAGGTTTAACAGCAGTTTTGATAATTTGAGGGTTAATATATAATATGCTCTGCTAATAGAAGAAAGCAATATTCTAGGAGAAATGTAAGTCCAGAAGCCACAGAGGTAAAGATGAGACATTCAGTACATTCCAGAGGACATTTCAAGTGTGTCCAATACAGGCCCTGCCTCACTAATGTCTCTTAGAAAAAGGTGGATTAAGCTTACCTTTGCAAGCAAGCAATTTATACGCACCCGCAGAAGAGCCTCACTCCACCTCTACGGCCCGCTGAATGCAGTTAGCTAGTTGAGTGCAGTCAAGCATTTAGGTCAGGCACTCGCCTGGGCACCCGCTTCAGTGGCTCTGATGGGTCCTGACTCTTATCTGCCACGGTCAGCCAGCAAGAAGAAAAAATTAGCTGTAGGAGGAAGATGACAAAGAGCGGCCGTGAGTCAGAGGCAGTCCGGAGTTTGAGAGAAGGGCGAGTTGAAGCGACTTGGCGTTAGTCACAGAGATCACAGCCGTCGGTTGTCTCTCCATAAGCCTGGCCGTGGGCCGCCTGCATGAATCTGTGTAGGACAGCACTTTGCATGTGAAGGACAGAAACCTATACGACCACAAAAGCGCCTCTCGACATGACCTAAAAACGGGGCACAGGTCTGCTCTCAGGGGCTGAATGTCAATAATAAATTGCATTCGAAATATTAATAGTGCATAGTTAGCATAACAAAATAATTAGGCTTATTAACTTTTAAAGGGACATTCAGTTCCCATGTCTTAAGGCCTATATTTTAAGCAAAAAAAGGCCCATATTTAGTAATAAAATCTATATTATGAAATTTGCAAATATGGACATGAAAATGCTTAAACTGTATTTATACAGTATATGTTATTTGACTTATATATGTTATTTGACTTATGTATAAAATATTGACATGAGAAAGCTAAGCTAATCAAAAAGCTCAATATTGAAAAGAGATAATTCAATTTATAATATTAATTAAAAATATTAAGGTATTTTACCAAGAACAAATAAAAATAAAATAGATGCGTATAAAATTAAACATTGTATTGTCAAATAAAAAACCCCATATATATATATATATATATATATATATATATATATATAT
>NW_027394767.1:0-13835 GCF_049309525.1 Garra rufa | reverse complement strand
TGGTTAAAAAAATGTGACCAAAACACATGCAAGTCTGATTCAAATGTTTTATATCACGCTTGTTACATCTATTTGCGAATCAGCTAGTCGCAATAATGCATTTGTTAGCCAGCAAAGTCCCACTGATACATTCATGCAGCCAACAGAAACAGGGTTTCTGCAGATATGAACAAGTGAAATTTAAGACTTTTTAAGACCTTTTTAATACCACCTTATATGAAATTTAAGACCGAAACCTGTAATGGAAATAGATATTATATTACATGCATAGATATATATTTAATATTTAATGTGTTTAATGTAAAAAGTAAACACAATTTCATGGCTGTCATATATTAAATTTATTACTACGATATACTGTGAACTTTTCATATCAGCAGATACTATTCCACACAAAATATCCCCATAAAAGTACCACTAGAAATATCTGACGTAAAAAAAAAAATTCTGAAGCAATATTTTCATCAGTGCTCTATTAGCTTTTACATCTTAAATCTGCATATTTGATTTACCTTAATAAAGGCCTTTTTTTTAACTTTTGAAATGTATGCATTACCTTTGAAATTTATTTTATGAATGTATCAATAAATTCTAAATGGCTGTTAGCAGTCAGATTACATAATTTACACTGCAAAATTAAAAGTGAGATTAATGTTTTAAATACATTTATTGATTTATAAATATATACATTAGAAATGTTGGGTGTGGAGGCATACTTTTAAACACACTAAACTACCAGCAGGTGGCAGTAAGTCATTTCATGAGCGAGTTATTTCAACTGATTCGAGCAAAACGCTAGCCTAGAAATCTAGACGCACCCTAGCGGCAGCAAAAATTATTTTGCAGCCAGGTGGGTCTAGACACTCTCAATAGACCTTCTAGCTGCAAAAACCCAAATTGGGTCAGGCCAATCACAACGCGTATAGAGTAGGCGGGGCGGGCTTAACATATGACGACAGAGTTGCGACGGCTGCCACTTGAAAAACAAAGAATGGCGGCTGCAGCTGTCGAACAGCGGTCTTTCGAATCGGCTTTGGCCGCGACTCTGGAGGACTTGGAGTTAAGTTTTTCTTTAAGAAACGAGCAAAGAACGGCACTTAAGTCATTTTTAAAAAAGGAAGATGTGTTTGGAGTTTTGCCGACTGGATACGGAAAAAGCTTAATATACCAATTACTACGTCACCTTCTTCGTTGCTCTGATTGGTTGAAGCGCTATCCTATTGCGTGCATAGGGATTTTGAGAGACAACCGTTTATCCCGCCCCTCGGAGTAAGCCGCGTCTATGGAGAGTTTCCAGACTAAACATCTTGATGTAAGTCTGGCTCGCCAGGCTAGCAAAACGCTGAATTATAGCAAAACGTTGCTAGGAGAATGCTTCTGCTAATGTTGCATATTGTCTAATATGTAAGTAACTACTTGACTAACTACTTTTTTATTGAGCTAAAATTAATGTAACATTTTTAATTGTGAGAATTTTCAGCAAAAAGCTCACTTGGTATATTACTGAACTATATCATGTTATAAATAAACTATACATTTTAAATTTTTACCTCAGTGTGTTTCTTTAGAGTGCTGTTACATTCATTTGTTTTAAAGTATGTCACAAATAGACCAGAAATACACTATCCATTATCAATTTCTGTTTACGCTGATTGTATTAAAATAGGAATCTTTCTTGCCTTTCGATGCTTCGCTGGTTGTTTTTGTCACTTCAGTTTTAATCAGGCGGTTTGTTCGGTCGGGCAAGTAAAAAAAAAACAAACCTATATTTCTTCTTATTATTGATAACATTATGTACAGAAAAAGGTCGTTTGACCTGTATTCTGCTACTGCGATTCTGAAGACGCAGTAACTTCCACAGAGGGAGACTAGTTGTTAGCAACTGGCCTTAGCCAAGCCCTATATTCAGTTTTTTCAAGCTAAGTGTCGCTGAACTTGCACTTCCTCATAGCTAAAAAGTTAAATCCATTTTACTTCTGCGGTACAATCCGAGAGAGACTCGCGCCAATAACAGAAAGCTGATTGGCTATTGCATGCTGGTCTCATTTGTAGTTTAAATACAGCAAATTATATTTGGAATAGTGAAATAAAGAACTACAACACCACGGAAACAACAAAAAGAGAATTTAAATGAGCATTAGAGGTAGCGTTACATGGACATCGGAAAAATAAGACCTGTGTAAAATTATTTAAGACCTAGAACAGCGAATTTAAGACTTTTTAAGGCCTAAAATTCTGATTTTTAAATTTTAGACTTTTTAAGACTTTTTAAGACCCCGCGGAAACCCTGAGAAATCCTGCCACTCACAGTTTTCCATTAAACTACATAATATTTGCCCTAAAACTTTGTTAATATACATAATGGCTGGAACAGATTGTGTATTGTGCATTTTTTAGCAAAACATATCTTTCAGTGACTTTGGTGATTCAATAAACTGTTTTGGACCGCTGTTTGAATTGAACGCAACATGTCCGATGTCTGACACTTGTGAGTTGTCCACTTTTGGCCGGTGTGTGACTGCTGTATTTTGTTATTTTGATTAGGTAATCATTAAAGGTGCAGTGTGTAATATTTAAGATTATCTCTAGACAGAAATGCAATATCATATACATAACTATGTTTTCAGGGGTGAATAAAGACCTTACTTAATTAACCATTATGTTTTTATTACCTTACAATTACCAGTTTATATCTACATACACCGCGGGTCCCCCCACATGGAAGCCGCCGTTATGTTTCTACTGTAGCCCTGAACGGACAAATTGCTCTACAGATCGCGTTTCATCACTGCTGTTCTTGGGAAAAAACACTGACACAATGATGAACAAGTAACTGCAATATTCACAATAACATCGTTTTATTGAATTATCAAGTAAATATAATTCTCTTATTTACATTTTAAAAGAAACTTCATTATTCTTTGCTGTCTGAAACGACGACATCTTAATCGCGTGTCGGTTGCCGTAGTTTCTGTAAAGGGAGGGGTGAGCGGTGGACGGAGCCGTTGGTTGCAATCAGGTTGCAATTCAAAACTTAACCGCTAGATGCCGCAAAAATCTACACACTGCACCTTTAAGTGTTCTAAAATAGGAGCAAATAAAGTGTAAGAGTACATGCAATTTCCATATGTATTTATTTCAAAGTTATGGCCTTTGTGTAGACATTTAAAGATTGCCATCTTTAAGTGTGACTGTTGATATGAAGTGGTAACACTTTACAACAGGCTTTCACACTGCGAACTTGAAATGTAAATGCACAATTTACGCGATTAAGAGCATGACAATCTGACTACAGGTAAATGCTGTTATTGCTGTTTTCCTATGTTTGTAGAGGTAATATTTTACATAGCTATTTATTGCCAGGTAACTGGTGTTCTGTTGCATTTGGCCATTTAGTGTACACTTAATACATAATTCTAGGAACTATAACAAAGTTCCCTCTAATACAGTAAGGGAAAAAATTATTTAATCCCCTGCTAATTTGTACGTTTGCCCACTGACCTAGAAATGATCAGTCTATAAATGTTATGGTAGGTTTATTTGAACAGTGAGAAACAGAGTTAAAACATAAAAATCCAATTGAAAAAGTGCATTTCAAAAGCGTTAATTTGCATTTTAATGAGTGAAAGACTATTTGACCCCTTCGCAAAACATGACCTAGTACTTTGTAGCAAAACCTTTGTTGGCAATTACAGAGGTCAGATGTTTCTTGTAGTTGGCCACCAGGTTTGCACACATCTCAGAAGGGATTTTGTCCCACTCCTCTTTGCAGATCCTCTCCAAATCATTAAGGTTTCAATTGTGACATTTGGCAACTCATACCTTCACCTCCCTCCACAGATGTTTTATGTGTTTATTTTTATTTTATGTGTATTTTTTATTTTTTATTTTCTATGCCACTCCAGGACCTTAATGTGCTTCTTCTTGAGCCACTCCTTTGTCACCTTGGCTGTGTGTTTTGGGTCATTGTCATGCTGGAATACCAATCCACAAACCATTTTCAATGCCCTGGCTGAGGGAAGAAGGTTCTCACACAAGATTTGACGGTACATTGCCCCATCCATCGTCCCTTTGATGTGGTGCAGTTGTCCTGTCCCCTTAGTAGAAAAACAACCCCAAAGCATAATGTTTCCACCTCCATGTTTGACGGTGGGGATGGTGTTCTTGGGGTCATAGGCAGCATTCCTCCTCCTCCAAATACGGCGAGTTGATGCCAAAGAGCTCGATTTTGGTCTCATCTGATCTGACCACAACACTTTCATCCAGTTCTCCTCTGAATCAATCAAATGTTCATTTGCAAACTTCAGACGGGCCTGTACCTGGACCTTGAAGCCGCTGCAGGATTTCAGTCCTTCACAGCGTATTGTGTTACCAATTGTTTTCTTGGTGACTATGGTCCCAGCTGCCTTGAGATCATCGACAAGATCCTCCTGTGTAGTTCTCGGCTGATTCTTCACCGTTCTCATGATCATTAAAACTCCACGAGGTGAGATCTTGCATTGAGCTTCAGACCGAGTGTTTCTTCCATTAGCAAATAAAAGCACCAACTGTTGTCACCTTCGCACCAAGCTGTTTGGTGATGGTCTTGTAGCCTATTCCAGCCTTGTCTACAATCTTGTCCCTGACATTTTTGGACAGCTCTTTGGTCTTGGCCATGGTGGCGAGTTTGGAATCTAATTGATTGATTGCTTCTGTGGACAGGTAACAAACTGAGATCTTGTTACCTGTATAAAAGACACCTGGGAGCCAGAAATCTTGCTGATTGATTGGGGATCAAATACTTATTTCACTCATTAAAATGCAAATCAATTTATACCTTTTTTAAAATGTGTTTTTCTGGATTTTTTTGTTGTTATTCTGTCTCACTGTTCAAATAAACCTACCATTAAAATTATAGACTGATCATTTCTTTGTCAGTGGGCAAACGTACAAAATCAGCAGGGGATCAAATATTTTTTTCCTCTCACTGTAAGCCCCAAAATTAGTCCATTTGTAACATTAAATAAGGTTAATAAAAGCTGTTGAAGTAGTTGTGAAGAGTTCTCTCAGTTTCCCACAATTATTGAGCGAACGCCCACATGTGAAAACAGTTTTTGGTGATGTGCTTCCTTAACCATACTTGGATATATGAAGTGTAGACAACATATTTCACTTGACCTACTTTTTCTCACTCAATTTGATTGTCTTTGTTAAATGTTCTGGAAATGCATGACAGGAACTAAGGGTATGAATTCCAGTCTAAAATGTGAAGCAGCATTTAAATGCACAGAAAATCAGGTGAGATGATTATTTCCACCATATCAAAGGTTGAATCAGTCAGAGATTTGAATCTTACCTTTCCTTATCCATGTTGATGAGGGTGGGCACAGCCTGGTTGCTTTTGTTACCAGTACCCAGCTGCCCGTATGAGTTTGCACCCCAACAATAAACAAATCCTTCGTCTGTAAGAGCCAGTGTGTGTGCATATCCACATGCCACCTGTAAAAACAAGACAGTTCAGGGCTGATAGAACACGTTATTTGCTGGCATATCTGCCATCTATGATTCATTTATTCTGCAACTGAATGTTTACAATAATGTGGGATAATTGAGATAAATGTGAGTAGTATTTGGCTATTTATGTGGTTTTAACAGGGCGGCCACAAGCTGTTTCAGTGCTATTTCTCATACAGAAATAACACTGTATTTTTGTCATGACTCTGGGCTGTGGGTTTTCCCTCAGCCACCTGAGGTCGCTGTTTCCCTTCATCTTGCACTGCACTTCCCTGATTGTCTACACCTGTCTTGTTGTCTTTGATTATGCACTGATTCACTCACAGCTGTTCACTATCTGGACTCTGTATAAGAACACTCATTCTTCATTCCGTTTTCATGGCTGCATTGTCTTCTGTCAACTGTCTGTCTGCTCTGCGTTCCTGTATTCCTGGCCTTGGTTTTTGTTTATCTAGTATTTGAGTTTATGTTATGTTCTGCCGTGTTGGCTTTTTGTTTGTTTGTTTATTTTGTTATCATCATCATTAAAAATCCGGACGCCGCGGCGACCGCGCTCTCTGTTCCGGACGCCGCGGCGACCGCTCTCTCTGTTCCGGACGCCGCGGCGACCGCTCTCTCTGTTCCGGACGCCGCGGCGACCGCTCTCTCTGTTCCGGACGCGGCGGCGACCGCGCTCTCTGTTCCTGACGCGGCGGCGACCGCGCTCTCTGTTCCGGACGCGGCGGCGACCGCGCTCTCTGTTCCGGACGCGGCGGCGACCGCGCTCTCTGTTCCGGACGCGGCGGCGACCGCGCTCTCTGTTCCGGACGCGGCGGCGACCGCGCTCTCTGTTCCGGACGCGGCGGCGACCGCGCTCTCTGTTCCGGACGCGGCGGTGACCGCTTTCTCTGTTCCTGACGCGGCGGTGACCGCTTTCTCTGTGCCGGACGCGGCGGTGACTGCTGGCGTTCCTCTGGCGGCTATGCCAGCTCACATTCCTCTGGCGGCTATGCCGGCTCGTGTTCCTCTGGCAGCGGTGCCCGCTGACGTTCCTTTGGCGACTGACGTTCCTCTGGCGGCTATGCCAGGTCACGTTCCTCTGGCCGCTGGCGTTCCTCTGGCGGCGAGGCCGGCTCGCGTTCCTCTGTCAGCGAAGACAACTGCACTCTCTGTTCCTGACGCAGAGACAACTGCGCTCTCTGTTCCTGACGCAGAGACAACCGCGCTCTCTGTTCCGGACGCGGAGGCGACCGCGCTCTCTGTTCCTGACGCGGAGGCGACCGCGCTCTCTGTTCCGGACGCGGCGGTGACCGCTTTCTCTGTTCCTGACGCGGCAGTGACCGCTTTCTCTGTGCCGGACGCGGCGGTGACTGCTGGCGTTCCTCTGGCGGCTATGCCAGCTCACATTCCTCTGGCGGCTATGCCGGCTCGTGTTCCTCTGGCAGCGGTGCCCGCTGACGTTCCTTTGGCGACTGACGTTCCTCTGGCGGCTATGCCAGGTCACGTTCCTCTGGCCGCTGGCGTTCCTCTGGCGGCGAGGCCAGCTCGCGTTCCTCTGTCAGCGAAGCCAACTCACGTTCCTCCACTGCACGGGCCTGGCCCGCCATCCCTCCCCCTGTTTCACCAGTCCCCCGTTCCACCTCCCTCCAGACTTGTTTCGGCCTCAGGGAACGTCTGGAAGCCGTTCCGTAGGGGAGGGGTACTGTCATGACTCTGGGCTGTGGGTTTTCCCTCAGCCACCTGAGGTCGCTGTTTCCCTTCATCTTGCACTGCACTTCCCTGATTGTCTACACCTGTCTTGTTGTCTTTGATTATGCACTGATTCACTCACAGCTGTTCACTATCTGGACTCTGTATAAGAACACTCATTCTTCATTCCGTTTTCATGGCTGCATTGTCTTCTGTCAACTGTCTGTCTGCTCTGCGTTCCTGTATTCCTGGCCTTGGTTTTTGTTTATCTAGTATTTGAGTTTATGTTATGTTCTGCCGTGTTGGCTTTTTGTTTGTTTGTTTATTTTGTTATCATCATCATTAAAAATACTTACCTGCACTTGGACCCAGACCCTCCCATTATTCACGTGACAATTTTACTGTATTAATACAGTTATTTTTGAATCAATGTAAAAAATAAATAAATAAATACGCATTAAATTGAGACTTTGATGTGACTTGGCTTTAATAAAATACTATGTGTTTGTTAAAGTAAACAAAGAATATATTTTAATATAATGTATAATATATTGTTTGCTAAAAAATAAAAGCTGTCACCCAAGTCTTTCTCACAGAAGCCACCTCATTTCAGGGAACCACCATATCCCACTGATTCATATCCAGAAGTCTCTATTTGTCACCTGCACAATGTTGATTCCCTGTAAGGCGGCGATCCGACAGGGGGTTTGCTGGTTGCCATTGTTGCCCAAACCAAGCTGCCCATTGCAGTTATAACCCCAGCCGTATGTCTGTTAACACAGAGCCTTGAGATAAACCAAGTGCTGATTACAGCAACAATTGAAAAAATATACAATTATGATTTAGTAATAGTAATAGTGATGAGAAAAACTTCATGAAAGTAAAAACCCTGTCAACATTAGGTGTGAGGAAAATATTCCTGAGAAGTGTTGAAGGCACAACTACAATTAATTGTGCTTTATTATTTGTGCCTAATTACAATTAATAAGTGTTGAAGGCACAGACACAATTAATCATGCCCCCTGCATAAATTCCACAATAAAGAATTCTACTTTCTTTATTTGGTGGCTAACCCAGCAAATAGTAATATAACAAATAATTTATTTGATTGTCATCTGTAGTCCTTAATTAAACTCGTTGCTAATTTAAACTTACCTCTCCATTGTCCAGGACTGCCATAGAGCAGAGCTGTCCACAAGCGATGTTGACCACCACCTTATTCTGCAGGCAGCTGCTGACTCTGCGTGGGGTGGGTTGGTTGGCCGTGGATCCAGAGCCCACCTGCCCAGAGTTGTTGTATCCCCAAGCATACACCTAAGAACAAGAGAGGACAGAAAACAGAACAAAAATGCTAATAATTAAGTAACTATAAGCAAATTACATGTCGAAAATTGTAGTCAGTAATGCAATATTACACATTTAAGGTAATATATTCAGATTACCTTTGACCTAACTCTATATCACATTGATTTGAACAGGACAACCTTGTATCATAATGATGTTAAAATACAAAGAGTGAGAAAGTTTATTCCTTTCATTGTAATTAACAACATGACGTGCATTAAACAATTATATTACATCAAGGTTTCCCAAACTGGTGTTTGTAATGGAACTGCAGGGTCGATTCTAATTGACTATTCGATTTTTACAAATCTTCGATTTCATTTTCCCCGCGTCAAGTAACCCAAAAGTGGCACATTTTTTACGGACGAAAATCCATGAAACGCATTATTAGACTGTTTTCCAAGGCTGCATTATATATTAAACCCATTTAAAAACCCTAATTTAGCATAACAATGAATTTACAAACGCTATGATTCAGTTAAACATATGCGAAGCAGGGTTAACACATGTGCACCAATTATTTACATGCGATCGCGCAGTGAAGTATAAAAACAATCGTCAGGCCGTTGGTGCCCTCTTCAGGCCTCTGTTATAATGCGTAATGTACATTAGCTCTATTGTTTATAATACATTATGTATTTTAACAGTTTTGTTCAATAAAACCATATGATTTCTTGCTTTTGATTCTTTATTTAAACAAATGTTTACTGCCTCATTGCTATTATATATGTATTTTAAGCAATTTTAGGCTATTAAAGGCTATTGTTTACTTACATCTATTTTTATTACCACAGAAAAAATAATTATAATTGAAATCCATTTTATTTCCAATTTTTTTTTTTTTTCTGTTTTAATTTTTCTATACTCTGTTTTAATGGTAATATATATATATATTTTTAAATCAAAAAGTCTAATAATTTTTATTTTTACCTAATTCTTTTCCATTACTTTTTGGATTCCCTTTTAATGGTTTCATTAAAATTTAATAATGAAAAACATCTCCATTTAATTTATTTTTTTTATTTTATTTTTTTTTTGTGGGAAATTAGTTGTTTAGCTTAATCGATAAATTAGTAGATAGATTAATCAATATAAAAATAGGCGTTAGTGTCAGCCCTAGTTTAATGAAAAGCAAACAACTAATTAAATCATAAAAACGTAAACTTAGGATAATTTTAAAATAACAATACAAAATAATACACTCCCTAAAAAAAGATGAAATATTTTAATTATTAAAATATTTATTTTAAAATCTCAGGGGTACTTAAAGGGATCATTGATTACGATTTCACTTTTTTAACTATAGTTAGTTTGTAATGTTGCTGTTTGAGCATAAACAACATCTGCAAAGTTACGATGCTCAAAGTTCATTGCAAAGGGAGATATTATCTTTTACAAAACTGCTGATTGACCACCCTTTTTGAGAATGTTTTTAGAAAGAGTTTGACAATGTCTGCAAATAAGAAATGACAAAATTTTCAATAATAAATAATAATACATGGTTAAATAACCTATTGAGTGATAATTCAGATAAAAATTAATGTGTTCCTTAATAGTTGATGCAATGTTGAAACACTTCTTAAACCTGAAATGATTTTTGTAAATCCATTAGTCAAATGCTGTGTCGCCACCTGGACAATGACTGGTATATAAGCAGTAGACTATTTTAAAGGTAAATTTAAAAGACAAAAATTTTTTTAGAGAGAATCAATAAATGATTATTCATTTATTGCTATTGTGTAAATAATATATAATCATGTAATCAATAAAAAAGAAACTGTAGCCTGATTACGAGTATTTTAAAATGTAACTTACTCTAATTACAAGTAACTTACTCTAATTACAAGTTTTTTTTAAATCTGATTACATAACCTAGATTATATGTAATCAGAAACTACCTAGGTCTGGGTGCTATATATAAATGTTATATATATTTATATACTGAAAGAAGTGCCTTGTGTTTAAGGCTGTGCAATTAACCAAATTTTAGTTTTGATTTGGCTTCCACTGATTACGTAAGGAATGACTGTGACAAACCACTGATGCACACCCAGTCCCGAGGTGGAAATGCAGCCACAACACAAAGTAGAACAAGGTCTTAAATCCACAGACAAAATGCCTGTGTTGGTGAGTATTCACATAAATACTAGCAGTAATGTATGTTATGTAAACAAAAACAGGTGAGTCAAGTATACTGGATCTAAGTATTCAATCTAATTTTTATTAGAAAATTGAAAATAATCAAAACAACCCAAGGTTTTTATTTAGTACAGTGGCACTTTATGAATTTCTTCACTGAGAAAATCGATAGCATCAAAAATACATTAGAAATGTAGAACTATTGACAGCATCTTAAAGAAATAAAGAAACATTTCAGTAGTCATTACATGAACCATTGTCACTTGCGTGGCATTGTGCCGCAACAGCTAAAGGCTGTCTACACATGGACGCAACAAAGTGACCATTGCAGATCATGTGAACTTTGTGTCAGCACTTCATAAATAGAACAAGGCATCCGTTTACTAAGAGCAGTAAACTCGCTTAGTTTACAAGCAGTTTTGCTTGTGTCCGGTGTAGACACGGTGTTAGTCTTTAGTGTCATATGATCCTTCATAAATCTTTAATAAATCACAAATCTTAATATGCTAATTTTGTTTCCAAGACACATTTCTTATAATCTCCAGTGCTGAAAATGGTTGTGCTGCATACATATTTTTGTAAACATATTTGCGATACAATGATAGCTTGGATAGCATGTTTTTTTGTATGTCACCGTCCTCTTTTGCAGTTTTTTTCCCATGGTTTACTGCTTCAGAAATGCCTTAAAGCATTCCCACCTATGCCTTTTCAAGAACACTCAGTTTCAAAGGTCAGCCACCAGCTGTGTGATTCACATCTGCTCTATCTTTTTAATCAAGTACCTCATTGACTTCGCTCATGTTTTAGTACCTTGGAAACTTAAAAACATTCCAGCTAATAATTTTCAGCTGGAAATTATTCTGCATGTCCACAGGACATCTTTCTTTGGAAATCCACCTCCTGGACTTTATGTTTAACAAATAAGCACAGATAGATTTACTTACCCATTTGAGTTGCCTATTCCCAGGGTAACTTGTCAAAAGTTTTTACATTACATTAAAAAAATAAGGTAGTGAGGTAGGGGATTGTAGTATTTAGAGCTAGAAACTTTTGTTTAAAGGTATAATGATATAAAAGCATTCATTATAATGCAGATATTGAAACCATAGGATAAAACAAACAAAAAAAGGTAACTGTAACTTTAAGAAATTAATTTAAACTCAGAATTATGAGTTTACATCATACAGGTTTTTTTCCCCAAGTCAGAAGAAAAAAGGGGAATCATGAGATGCATTAAAAATGTAAAAATGGTGAGATGAAAAGTTGAAAATGTTTTGTGAGAGGTAAACTCAGAACTGTGGGGGGAAAAGTCTAGAAAAAAAGACCGATTTCCTCATATTTGCTTGATAAAATCATACCCAGCATCCAGCATATCTTTTTTTTTTTTACCTCTCCATCTGTGGTGAGGGCTATGGTGTGGTGAGAGCCGCAGGCCACCTCTGTTACTCTCTTGCTGATGAGGTTGGTGGAAACCAAGGCAGGAGTCAGGCCGTGGTTGGTGGTGCCGTTACCCAGCTGACTATAGCCATTGTGGCCCCAGGCATATACTTCTCCATCTACAAACACAGAAGATACAGATCTGAGGATGACAAATCTTCGGCTCAAGTCTTTGATTAGGAGACAAACGTACTGGAAAGCAGATCTAGAATCTAGTATACAAGGCCTAAATAAACAATGCCAGGTTGCGGGTTTGAGTCTCAGGTCCGGCAGGGATTGTCATTGGAGGGAGTGAATGATCAGTGCTCTCTTCCACCTTCAATACCACGACTGAGGTAAGACCCCTGAGCAAGGCACGAACCCCCAACTGCTCCCAGGGTGCCGCATCAATATGGATAGTGTGTCTTCACGGTGTGTGTGTTCACTACTGTGTGTGTGTGTGCACTTGAATGGGTTAAATGCAGAACACAAATTCCGAGTATGGGTCACCATACTTGGCCACACATCACATCCTTTCTTTTTCCTTTACTTTAATCAAAGACACAGGCCTAATGCTGACCATCTGAAAACATCTGCTGTGCCTTAACTTTCACCTCTGTGGAAAATTAATCATTAGATGTTTATCAGGTAGAAAAACGTTTTGTTCCCCAAAACTCATGCTGCAACACATGTAGAATATTTCTCATATTACAAACAACAAAATCAGACCATCTGACTATGTGTTTAGTTTTTGCCTGGTAAGTGTTTTAAAAAGGCCCCCTGAAGGTTTTACCACAAAATTAAACTATTTAAAGTAAAGGTGGTTGAAAATTCTTTTTACACACAATCACAGTTCACAATCTGAACTCCTATCTTTCTAATTTTAAGATGTACTATCTAAATTATGCAGGCTGGAACAAGCCCATGGGCTTATGTATTTGCAAAATTAAAAAAAAAAAATACTGCATATCCAGCTAATACACTAGTCATCATTGTATGAACTAAATATGCACAGATTCATATTAAATCTAAAAAAAAAAGTTAAGTGCAGTGAGTGATTTTCTCTTAAGTCTTTTATTGTTTGATTAACATTACTGACACAGCAAGTATAGGCCTTAAGACCAAATGCATGGATTTAATACACACATTCGTTTTCTTTCCCAAATGTTTATATTTACTTAAGACATAAATTACTGTGTTTACGTGAAAGCTTATGACTGTTACTGACTGTTTAAGCATGCATCTGAAGCTCAAAGTATACTTTGCTCATCCATGTTCAGAGTGCACAAACAGAAAGTGCAGCTTTAGGGTGCTTTTAATAACTTTTTTTTTTATAAAATGTCCTCAGTACTGACTTCAGTAACATTATGTAATTAGACCCCCCCCCCCCCCCGAAATTAGTTCCCAGGTAGTGCACTTCCAACGAGGAACGCACCCTGTGCATGCAGTTGGTCACGTTGTGCTGCGTGATATTACTGCGCCTGCTGCATCCATATTACGGCAGCAAACTTCCTTGACTATTACGCCGGAATTGGAGTGTAGTTCCTAATCTTATCGGCCTAGAAAATCACAGCTTTACATTTTCCAGATGTAAGAGGAATGTTGGAGAGAAATCTCCAACCCTGCTCCTGGAGAGCTTCCAATCCTGCAGACTGTAGTTCCAAATCTGCTCAAACACAACTGCCTGTAACTATTAAATAACCCTCCACACATTTATTATCTGGTTCAGGTGTATTTTATTGGGGTTGGAGCTTAAATCTGCAGGACGGTGTTGG
>NW_027394766.1:0-13862 GCF_049309525.1 Garra rufa | reverse complement strand
AAAAGTTTATTTTGTGCCATCAGAATTGGATTTCATCTGGCACTTTTTGCCAAATGTAATTTCAAATGCAATGGCAATTGCAAAAGCTCAACAAGCACCAACAATCATGTGGCAATCACTTCTGTCCAGTGTGACACTAACTAAAGGAAAAACATTTTGATATTGAATCCAAATCAAGGCTTTCACAATGTTATCTAATCAGCATGACTGCCAGCTGTGGATAGCGGCTGCTGTTGTCTGTCATGATTGTCGTAACAAAGCCATAAGCATCAGTCCTGATTTGCCATTGGCCAGAATTTGGTCTCACTAATCTCACAATTGGTTCGATTAGCATCTCATTTGGCAGCGAATCGCGTGCATCTAGTTCCTGTAATGAAGTGAAAATTGAAAATCCTTGAGACATGAAATGCATTCACTGAGCGATTTGCTAATAATCTGACGAAATACGTTTCAACTCAGATGAAGCTCAACAGTTGAAACTACTTTAAAGAAGCATCTATTTTCATAAATGCTGAGTTCAGAGTTGGACACTGGAAATGTCCATTCAGCACCTGTCTAAAGTCTTGAGGGTGTTAACACGAGGAAAGTGCCAGAGCAGCAGTCACTGCTGAACTTCTGCTAACACCTGCCACACTGTTCAGGCTAGACGTTCAGATCAGGAGCTGGATAGATGAATCATTTACTGCATAGATTATACTGCTAACGTACTGTATTATATTGGTAAATGCAAGGTAGAAATGAGGATGCTTTATATAATTAAGCAACATCACATTAACAAGTTCAACTCAGGATTACCTTGTGGGCAAATTATGTTTATTTTCAGATCAACACCACAACTGTGAGTTTGATTTGCTTTTATACAACAGCTGAATAAACACACTGTTAATATTGAATAAATTAAGTTATAGACAACAGTGGCTCAGTTATTTGTCCAAAATCTGTCCAAAGCATCAAATGTTGCATTGGAACCAAATGCAAAGTGTTTGTAGGTTAAAAAAACTTAGCCTAAAGTCTGGACAAAAGTTTGAAGTAGTTCTAAAAGCTTAAGGTTTAAAGATTTCAAGTTTAAAGAATGGATGAATGGATGAATGGATTAATGGATAAGTGGAAGGATGGATGGATGGATGGATGGATGGATGGATGAACAAACGGACGAACGAACGGATGGACAGATGGATGTAGGTGTTGGTGGATGGATGGATGGATGGATGGATGGATCGATGGATGGATGGATGTATGTATGGACGGATGGACAAATGGATGGATGGATGCAGGTGTGGATGGACAGACAGACAGACGGATGGATGTATGCAGGTATGGATGGACGGACAGACTGATGGATGGATGGATGGCCAGATGGATGGATGGATGGACGAACCGATGGATGAACAGATGGATGTAGGTGTTGATAGATGGACAAATGGATGGATGGACAGATGGATGGCTGGATAAATGGATGGATGGACAAACAAATGGATAGATGGATGTAGGTGTTGGTGGAAGGATGAATGTATGGATGTATGGATGGATGGACAAATGGAAGGATGGGTGCAGGTGTGGATGGACAGACAGACAGACAGACAGACAGACAGATGGATGCAGGTATGGATGGACGGACAGACTAATGGATGGATAGATGGCCAGATGGATTGATAGATGGATGAATGGCTGGATGGACAGAGGGAGAGATATATAGACAAATAAAGGTATGCAAGGGTGGATGATGGACAGATGGATGGGCAGATGAATTAATTGATGGAAGAATGGACAAACAGCTGGATGGATGGATGGATGGATGACAGGAGGGATGGATGTCAGATTGATGGACAAATGGTTATAGAGTTATGGATGGATGGATGATGGACAGACAGATGAATTGATGGACAGACAGCTGGAACAATGGATAGAGGTTTTGGAAGGATATAGATAAAGTGGTTGAGGGGAAAAATCATTCTATAATAAGTTATTGGGCATATGCCAATAAATTGTACACCATAAATAGCTGTTTTGCTCTGCAGTTCTGTTGTAGGATGCTAGCATTGCTTTTGGGTGCGGCTCAACTGCTTTGACACCAGGCAAACATAACATGTGTCTTCACAAACAGCTCTGGTGTGAAAGTGCTTGAAATATCCAAATGCCAGAAATTACTCAATGACGCCAAATTCTGGTGATAGTGATGTTTTGTTAGCGACTATCTTTAGAAAAGACAGAAGAAAGCAGTGTTGGGATTCTGACTTCATATTAGAATCCATTCGCACAACAGCCTGAAAGCTGGGCGACTTTACTGACCTTACAGGTTGTGCGATAAGGGGGCCACGAACATGCTTAATAGACTAAACCTGTAAAGATATTGATCCGCCTTTCCAACATTTGTAAATAAAAAGTCAATTAACACAGTAGCATGGGCTTATCTGCTAGTGTTCTTGCACTTTTCAAATCCAGAAACCCGGGACACAGTGACATATTAATTGCTATTCATTATCCCCAGTAGGGTTTTTTCATGAGTTGTTCATGAGTCTCTTGTTTGTCCTGAACAGTTAAACTGCCCACTGTTCTTCAGAAAAAAATAAAAAATAAAAAATAAAAAATCCTCTAGGTCTTGCAAATGATTTGGTTTTCCAGCATCTTTTGCATATTTGAATCCTTTCCAGAAGTGACTGTATCATTTTGAGATCCATCTTTTCACACTAAGTAGAATTAAGGTACTGATATGCAACTATTACAAAAGGTTCAGATTCCATTTACTGATCCTCCAAAAGGATATATGATGCATGAAGATCTGGGCGTGAAAACTTTTGAACTGGAGAAAGGTGTATATTTTTCTTATTTATTTTTTACAATTTACCCTAATCTTTACATTCACAACATTTTCACATTTTCTATTTTCTCATGCTGTACGTTGATATATATATATATATTGGTGTCAAGCCCATCTTGTACATACAATGTGTGAGAAAAAAAAAGAAAAAAAAGAAAAAGATAATAAAATAGTGTTGAGAGAGTCGGTGGGCCACTGTTATTTGTTGATATACTATAGTGAAGTTCAAACACCTCTGGTCTACAGCTACACCTCAGCGTTCTTCGTCTAAATATTTTCACCAAGACAAATTGTGAATCGAGCGGAACTGATTGTGTTCTACAAATGTTGGTGGTTTGGAGGGCTTTTGGGGTCGGTACTGTAATAAAAATATCACCAGGCGGCTGAAAGCTCCGGGCAAGCTCGTACAATTAAGTCTACCTGCGTGAAGCCGACCCTCGCTGCGCCGCGGGTGCCAGAACAATTCTGGATTGACACCCTCTTATTCAGACACTTCACAAACTGCGATCAGCAGGTCTGTCTTGAGAATAGAAATATAAGGAGACCTCTGCAAAAACATGATGATAATTCAGTTATAAGGCAGGTTTCGGCAGCCCCCCTCTCCCCAATGAAAGTTGAAGCGCTACGCCTTTGGAAATCATTCTAAGAGCTTCGTAATTACTGCTCTTCAAGGGAACGGGAACAAATATATGCAAATTGCATTGTGTCTGCTTTTGCATCAACAAATCTCAAGGTAAAGTAGTGCAGATAATGAGGCGTATTAAGACTCCACATGAAATCACTCAGGAGGAGGATATAAGGTGTGTCGGCCGCACACACGTGTTCAGATGCTTGAGTAGATGGGAAGAAAATGAGACGAGGAAGCAGAGGAATAGGAAGCAGTGACAGAAGGAGGAAGAGAGACGGGGAGAGTGAAGAATGGAGATGAGAACACAACGAGAGACTAGAATACTGATGAGTTCAATGCCAGACCAGACCAAACTACTTTAGCTTTCGGTCCGTCAACGGCGATCACTTATAAACAGTGGAAATTCTGATACAATGAGCAGCATCTGAGAGCAAATGTACATCTGCATGAAATGCAAAAAAAAAAAAAAAAATTACCATTGTATAAGATTGCGTTGTTATTATAACAGACAGCCTTGAGTTGCAAGTTACAGAGTTATAAAAAATGACAATATTTCTTTAATAAATCCTACAGAAAGATTAAAAAGAATTCAATGCTTGAAATATATTAACTGTACATCCAAAAAAGGGATTACTTGCTGAGATACTAGCAATCTTCTTTTATTATTACAAGAAGAGTGCTCAGAACAATTTAAAATCCACAGCAAACATTTCAGTCACACAGGACCATCCTCAGTGTTTACAATCTTTTAAAATATTTCAGCTTTATATACAATTCCTCACCACACACATGTATTAAATCAATTATAGACCAGTTACTTAAAGTCCTGCGTGACTGAAATGTTTGCTGTGAATTTTAAATTGTACTCAGCACTTATAATAGTAAAAGACTGCTAGTATCTTGGCATGTGATCCTTTTTTTGGATACAGAGTATTTCAAGTTTGGAGTTGTTTAATCCTTTTGGAGGAATTTGTTTGTAAGTTGGAATCATGTTGAGTGTTGAAAAGTGCACAAGATCTTCTATTCTTCTTTTTCTATATATTACTTGACTAAAGATGGTAGGTTGAATGGGTACAAAAATAATTAATATGAACACAAGTTTGCAAGGATGCACTGAAATGAAATAAATTAATTAATAAATAAACAAAATGTCATTTTTAGCTTGATGAAAACAAAACAAAATAGGCTATAAACTAGTATTAGACTCAAAAAAATGAACAGATCTATGAATTTCTATAGAAAATATGAAGTATTTTGAGTATTTTAAGTATTTTCATATAATATCGTAATATTTTGTCAATCACTGTTATCTAGTTTGGATGAAGCCCACCAGCATATGTTCATACATGGTTGGAAACATAACCATATTGTCTTATTTTTCATGCATTCATTTTAGAAACAAGAAGCAATGACAATGCAGAGCTGTACACATGCTGAAAA
This sequence comes from Garra rufa, assembly GCF_049309525.1. NCBI lineage: Eukaryota > Metazoa > Chordata > Actinopteri > Cypriniformes > Cyprinidae > Garra > Garra rufa. The sequence continues at coordinate 8,976 of NW_027394766.1, read as the reverse complement.
CAAAAGCTCTGGATATTCTGCCATTTTCCCCTTCCATTCCTTAAATCACAAGTGTGCGTTCCAGTGATTTCGCTGTGAAAGGCTCCGTGGGCCCTCAAATTGACCTATTACTTAGCTCCAATTCTCCCCGAGCCGATCAGCGCGTTTCAATCTCCAGCTGCATAGCTTCAGCGCGTCTCCGTTCTCCTGCGCTTGTTCGCAGGCTATTAGGGTCAGAGCGCATTCTTCCCTCTTTCGTCTCTGGACTGTGTCCAAATTCACAGACATCAACGGTAAAGTCATCCACTGCCGGCACTCAAGAATCGCTGGTGCGTTCTGCTCAAGAGAAAGTTTAAGATAATATATCTTTTGACTCTGAGAAGTTCGTAGACTTTGTGTTTGTGTCCTTGTGAGCGTATGTGCTTGGCATTGTGCTAAAGTACATTTATTTGAAATATGCAAACATACCACATTGCTATGTCTTCACCGAAAATCTGTTTATTTTAGTGAACCATTATTAAAAATAGTACCTAAAAGTATGCATGCAAATAACTCAGTTCATGCACAGTAGCAGAAACAAGTCTGGTCCAATTGAAAATTGTGAGTGAATTTATTGGAAAAAAACCCAAGTCATTTCATGGCCTGCTTCATACGGTAGGTATTAGCCGCAAACTGCCAAATACATGCTAGAATCTGATTAGTTATCATCAAAAGAGCATCACTAATCATATTTTCCTTCACATGAACTGTGTCGTGTAGCGTTGATGTTTACTAGCACTCTAACACAACAACTGCTGATCAAGATATTGTATCAAATACATCATTAGGTATGTTTGCATGCACTATTTTTCAACAGTCACAGTGAATCCAATCTTATTTCATCTTCTGCACTGAAAATAATAATAGATTTCTGAAGGGATGTAAAAAAAAAATGATTACGTTACTCCCCTTTTTAAGATATTTACATAGGCTTCCAATTAATCATAGAATTAAGTTTAAAATCTTGCTACTTGTCTATAAATGTTTAAACAATCTAGTACCTTAATATTTCACAAACTTACCCCACCCTTACACTCCTATAAAATGACGAGGTGGAAGGACAAATTTATTTTCCAGATCCCAAAAATCCTGCTTAAAGACCAGGGGAAATAGAGTCTTTGAAGTAGCTGGTCCAACTTTTAGGAATAACCTACCAAATCACATCCTGGCTCAAAACTCATCTTTTTTTTTTTTTTCATTGGCTTTTATTGGCTTTTTTTATTTTTATAATAATTTTCTTACTCAGTATTTTTTGCTTGTTTTCTAGTGCAGATATCTAAACATCCTTAAATTAAGACAAATTTAGTGAAGCTTAAAATTAAAATTAAGTTATTTTACACTTAAAACAAGAAGAAGAACCTGTCAATGGAATCATACGGTGCCCGCCAGGGGACACCTTCGGTTCACTTATGTTTGTCGTGGCCACGAGATATAAATTCGTGGGAACGTGATATTATGTCGTGGCCACGACAAACATAAGTGAACCGAAGGTGTCCCCTGGCGGGCACCGTAGAATCAGGAAAAAAAAAAAAAAAAAAAAAAAAAAAATTCAAAATGAATTTAAGTTTATTTAACTTACCCAGTTGACATATCCCCCCCCCCTCCTGTATTATGCAAAATACTTTTTTTTTGTTTTAAGAAAATAAGACTTAAAACAAGATATAAGATAAGATATTAAGTCATTTTAATTATATTTAATTGCATTTATTTAAGAAATTTGTTTATATGTTACAATTTAATTGACTTATTCCTGCACAAGTGCACCATATATATCAAGAACAAGAGCTACTATATGTACAACTAGTAGTAACAACAATAATGCAACATTTTCACTTATATTCAACTTATTTTTGCATAGCACGTCTATGTATTTCTTTATTTAGTAAATTAAAGGTGAGATCTATGCATGCTATTTAATTGTAAGTGCCAACAGTGTTAGAGAAGCTATAGGCTGAGCTCATAATTATCTTTAAAACTGTAGTCAGTACATGAGATACTAGCAAAAATGAATTGTGGTTGTGCGAAATCAAAACATGTCAATTAATCAATGAGGGTGGCAATAGGCTTATAATGATGTGCTGTACTAATTCACACAAGCAGCTTTACACTGTACATGCTATCATCACATTTCTGCTGTGATATTGTACAGAACGAGGCATCGTTTTGGACGCAACCACAGCCAATAAGCGTAGCCAGAGATTATCAGTTCAGCATCAAGCGTAAAATCTCAATCACACATCAGTTAAACTCCTCTCGGCTTTGGCCATTACTGAGGAGCCATATGTGAGAGCCATATGTACTTAGGCCCATACGCTCAGATTAGCAAAAGCTGTTGGATGGGAGTTGCGATATGATTCACTGCATTATTTCTCAGCTCAACGGCAGATTTAATGACCTCTCTGAGGAACTCCTGCGATAACAAATAGCCCACGCCAGCAGCGCCTGAGCATGCAGGACAGGAGTGATTATCACGGCACAAAGCCATTAGAATGAGCCGCTGCGGGTTAGTTGCTCAAGACTGAGGAAACCTGTGTTTGGAGAGTTGGTTAATAGTGTTAATCAGTTGAGATATCACTTAAATGACTCGCCTGCCTAACATAAGAAATGCCTCGAAAAATAGATCTGTACTTTAAGGGGCAGATCTATTTTTCGTGGCCTAATGGTTAGGCAGTCAGACTTGTGATCTGAAGGTTGTGGGTTCAAGTCTCAGGTCCAGCAGAGATCAAGTCCCTCAATACCATGACTGAGGTGGGTCACCATACTTGGCCACATGTCATGTCATGTCATGTCCTTCCTTCTTTTTCTTTTTTGATCTCAAATTGTTGACTGTCCACAACAGTCAAAAACTGACACTGACACAACTTTTTTGTAAATTAAACTGCAAGATTGTTCTTCATTCAGCACCAAAGAATGAACTTTTCCAGATTTTTTTAAGAATAATTTTACTTAGGGTTGGGATTAAACTACATGATATTGAAACCCCAAAACATAACATAAACACATGATATTTCCATTTCTGAACTGTCAAATACAGACTCAAGAATCATCACAACAAACTGCAAAAAAAAAAAAAGGCAGATATGTAATAATAATAATAATAAACATTATAAAATATTACATTACATCCAAATTATACAAGGAATATCATATAACCAACATATGTTTTCACCCATGTTTCAATTTACAGTTCTGTAGTGCAGTATCCTATTTGACAATAAATAAATTAATACATGTTTTGTTTTAAAATATTTGTTATACTTTCATTTGATTACAGCTTAAAAGATTGATTACTATAATTAGACACCGTTTCAATGATACAGTTGTATTAAATTATAAAATGCAGAACCAAAATGGGAATTCATGGGGCCCTAAATTAAAGGTATCATACTCTGTGGAGTTTAATTGTGAACAAACAAGTTCTGTTTACAGTCATCCTCAAAGTCTGTCTAACAAGCATGCAGAAAGCATTCCCTTGCTGTTAATGGTAAATTTATATTGTGGCAAACTTAAACAAATACAAACATTTTAGAGCTTGGCATTTCTAAGCTTAGAATGTCTTAGGCTTAAATAGGCTATATATCAAAGAAAAGAAAAGAAAAGAAAAGAAAAGAAAGAAAGAAAGAAAGAAAGAAAGAAAGAAAGAAAGAAAGAAAGAAAGAAAGAAAGAAAGAAAGAAAGGAAGGAAGGAAGGAAGGAGGGGAGAAAAGGTGGTGATGTTTGCTGAGGCCCTCATTACTGCTTTACACCACAATCACCAGAATTTAGTCAGCAATTATTATTATTATTATTATTTTTTATTATTATTGTGTCCCAGCTGAAAAAAAAAAAAAGCAGCTAAACCCAGCCTATGCTGGTTGGCTGCTTTTACCTGGTCAACTAGGCTGGTTTTAGCTGGTCATAGCTGGTCAGCATGCTGGTTTTAGAGGGGGTTTTGGCCACCAGCTAAAACTAGATACTTCCAGCTTAAACCAGCCTAGCCTTTTTTTATATATATAAATAAATTTGCTATTGTCTGAATGGTTTGCATTGTGAAACCAGAGACCGTTCTTGGCCAGGTGAAATGGAGCCTGATGCAAACTGGCTGTGTGTTTCCACAGTCTTGAGAAACAAATGGTGACGTAATGCTGCCCAGTGTGAAAACAAACATTGCAAGTCCCGGTGTTTGTGCGTGCAGTGCAGTGTACATGTAGCTCGTATGTAAACTGGCCGTAATGTTTTCTGTCCTTGCGGGAGAGATATTGAACTGAAACCGCTGATTCACTCACTCTCACACACAGGTCTCCCTCTTGCGCACAGTTTTATATATTTAGATATAAGTCTACGTCAGCATCTTTCTATCATCTACTCTGTTCGACCAGCAAGTTTTTAGGGCTGGGCGAGAAGTCGGATATTAAGTCTCGAAGTCTATATCTGAGCAGCATCCATAACAATGTTTGCCTTTGAAAATTAGGACAGAAACTATATTTGTGTAAATGTAAAATAATAACAACTATTTGTGCCCTCAGCCCTGTATCGCTTTGTACCTCAGACACATGACAAAACATCACATCACAGAAAAACCTATTTTACAAGAGGGCACAAATCTTTTACAAAGCTTCAGTACAGACACCAAAAACACAACACGTGTTTGTTTATTTCCGTGTAAATATATCCTGCACGACTCATACTGAACTCACAGTGTCCTGTCACAAGCTAATTCCCCTGCGCGCTCTTCTGAGGGAACAGTAGACTCCAGCGCCGAACATTTATAGCTGGACCCCGTCTGTTTTCCCCATCAGAGCGCTCAGACAGGCAGCGGCGTAATCAAAGACAATCACTCATCTGAGTAGAGGACAAATCCCACCAGGCTCTGCTTCGCCTAATGATTGCATCTGATGCTCGGCTAGCAATCCAGTTGTATTTTATAACCCAAAGACGGCATTGAGATATCATGGAGAGACACTTTTCACAATCCAATTTATTCCTAACTGATAAAATAACATCTGACTCTTCAGGATTTTAAAATCAAATATTCCATCTCACTCATAAATACACCACATTATTGTAAACTTATGAAAAATGTAATTTCCTATTGGTGTTAGCATGCATTCTTCTTACTTTGTGAAACTTTGGTGCACAGTCAATCAATTAATCAATCAATCAATCAATCAATCAATCAATCAATCAATCAATCAATCAATCAATCAATCAATCAATCAATCAATCAATCAATCACGTTAACAAAATGGGATTTTCACAGCAAATGCCATAGAAAAAACATTTTGGGTTCCCCAATGAACTTTTCACTGAGCAGTTCTTAAAAGAACCAAATGTAAAGAAGATTTTATTTTTTTCCACTGGCATTTCAATTATTGAAAAAAAAAAAAATCATCAAGATAATCTTCACAAATGGACACAACTTTGAGTTTTGAAGCCTGAATACAGTCTGCAAAAGAATAAAAGCCAACATTAGGCTAAAGACAGCTCTTTCTGTCTTTATTTAAAAGCATTTTCCCTGACAGTTTGAGTAAGAATAGTTTAAAACAGCGCAATTAAAAAGACAATGAAGCTGTGAAAGCAACTATGGTGAGCAGATGAGTTTACCTGTTCGGGGTGATGATGTTTAATGTTCCTGACGACCTTTGTAGTCTAATTTAGCTACTTTCTAGCAACCACCCCTTTCAATACAAGTAAAAGCATAGGGGGTTTTACTGAAGCATTTTATGTCATAGAATAAAACGTGACAGCATCTTGAGTTGTGTTCACCACAGTCCTTAAAAGCATTTGAATAAAAACCCTTTCAAAAAACCCATTGACTTTGGCATGATGAATCTGGCAAAAAATATTAACTTGTTTCCAGGTTTTAGGGCTCGTTCCTGCAGCACTCTGTCCACTTTGGCAGGAAAGTGTCTGCTGAGCACATACAGATGTACAGTGGTTAGCAGTTCACAAAAACTTTTTTTGAAAGGCATAGATTAAATCTGCGACATAATGTACTGGGTAAAATCATTGGCAGGGCTATAATGCTGTGCTATTTGAACTCTGAATAGAAAGTGTCACCAGGGTCGCTTTTTCCAGCACTTTTGGGATATTTTGAAACTGCTTTCACTAGTTGCCTTTTCTGGGGGCTACTTATTCATGTACCACGACATACCGAGGTGTGTTGATCCTTGGAATTAATACCTGGCAACCCAAGGACTGCTGAAAGAGCGAGTGACGGAGAGATGCTATGAGGGACACATTTGATGTCATTTCACAACCTAGAAGTTACGTGAGTTTGGGCCAAATTGGGAATTTTAAGGAAGGTTAACTGAGTTAATTAACAGCATGTTGATGCTTGTGCAAAAACAAAGTGTTCTGTGCAACTAAAATAAGTAAGTATCTGATTACATGTAATCTGGATAACGTAATCAGATGTAAAAAAAAAAATAGTACTTGTGATCGGATGTAGTTACATTTTAAAATATTTGTAATCGGACTACAGTTACTATTTAATGGATTACATGATTACATTATTAACAGAATAGCAGTACATTATTCATAATTTATTGATTCTCCTAATTTTTCTTTTAAATTCCCTTTTAAGTCCTTTCTAAAATATCCTACTGCTTATATACGTTCAGAAAGTTTTTTTTATTTTTTTATTTGTGTTGACATTCACACAAAGATCAGTCACTAGTCCATTTAGTCATTCCTAGCATTTTACCACTGATTTACAAAAAACATTTCAGATTCAAGAAGTGTTTCAACACTGTATCAACTACTGATGAACACATTGACTTTGATTTGAATTATCACGGTTATTTAACCATGTATTTCTATGTCTTTGGAAAGCTTTTGTCTTTCAAACACATTACAAGTGTTATGTATTTTTTTGTAAGGTTATCCTATTTAAATACATGTTATAAACCTAAAGTTAAGTACTGATTACAATTTTGTACAGCGTAATTTGTAATCTGTAACAGATTACAATTTGTAAGTAATCTACCCAGCTCTGACAGTTACATCATGATTTTTCTGTAAAAGCTGCTTTGAAACATTGTGTATTGTGAAAAGTGTTATATAAATAGCCTGAATTTGGCTTGATTTGACTTTTATGAATGGTTTTGTCATGTTGTGACAGAGTTATTCATATTTATAGCTTACTTACTCTGAAAATTAAAATTTAAAAGAAAGAAGATTTAAAAGTATAAACATTTAAATGGGCTGTTTCAGCATTGGGCTGAACATTTTTCTGGGTCCTGGCAACCCAAAGAGCAAATTTCTTCCAGATTCCTTAAATTGCAGGACACGTATATAAATATTTAAGCTGTTAAACTTTATTAATAATTGATTATTTACACAAGTGGATAAAATTAACATCAGACATTGCTCAGTGAGAGACTGACAGTTAGCTTACAGTCAGTTTGAAGCTGATTTCATACTTTGAAATCAAACTGATTCGCATAATTTGATCCAACAGGAATGTTTCAGAGTCATGCAAAGCGACTAAAACCCCAAAAACATCACAGAACCCATTAGATCCATTGCTTACTAATGTTTGTGCAGCTATTTTCCCTCCAAAAAATGTTGTCTTTTTCTGAAAGATTATGTACATGTAATGTTGTTTTGCCTGGCTTTTATTAGTTAAAAGTGTTTTACAAAACACTAACGGGATGGATATTGTTTGCAATGTTCCAAAACAAATAACATTTTGAATATAGAACAAGGATATATTCACTCAAACTAAAGTAGTTAAAGTATTATATTATGACCTCCATCTTAACACATGTATGATGAGGATATGAAATACAGACTGGATATTAGCAGAATGATCTGGCTTTGCCAACTATTTAGTGATCCAGTGAGAATTTTCAATTGGGCAATTTAATGTGATGTTCCATGGGAATTCAGCTGGTTAATTCAACTAACAGTGGCATAAACTGAGCATGTCTAATTAGATCAAGCCAAGACCTTGTTCCCAAATTTCTGAGCATATTTGTCACATAGGCGCTTCTTTTATGCTAATAAGGTGTTATGAATGAGATGGATATTTTGAGAAGCTGTGAATCGCAGTAGGCATGCAAATTAATAATATTGTGGACTTAGAAACGCTGCTATCTTTTTTAGGTTAGTTCGGAAAAGACACTCTTGACCTTTCTGCAGATCACAAAGGATCAGCCATATAGCAGCGTACGAAGACTCCTGCCAGCATCTAATCACAATCTGTCAGCTGATAAAGTGCACAAACACACACATGTGCGCTATCTACTCCACTAGATCCATGAAGCAATTTCACAGGGAAATTCATTTTTCTCTAAAAATGGGTGACATTAAAAGAGGGAACGTGCAGATAATCCAGCATGTGGAATGGCTTCTCTGAACGGACGCTCCTGACAGGACCATCTTTCAGTCCGTAAGAGACACGAGGGAGCTATTTTTCCTGAGGTTTCTAAAATGAATGGCCTTTAACGGCGCCTGGGAACGACATTTCTGTCACGGAAGCTCTTTCCAAAGAAGTTTGGATAAACATACTCGCAAATCCATGTAGCGTTTGAGTTGTCAACTCATTACATTCATTGTTTAAAATGTCAAACAATGTGTTCAGCCACTGACAGAACATCACAAAATGCATGCACTGTTTGGTACTAAATAATATGAGGAAAAGCACAGGAGTAAATTATTTTTTAAGACTAGTAAAAACAAAATACTACATAAAAGCAATTTTAAGGTTGTAAGCCTTTTTTTTTTAACTCTTGCTTAAAAATAATGTAGCTTGCATTGTTAATACGGTATACTTTCTCCCTAATTCATTTAGACCATTTTTCAGAAACGAAGTAAATGTTTATACACCAATTGCAACAAAATGCATTTTGGCTGTTGATTTTAAAGACAATGCTGTACAGTATGTGAAACTTAGCAAAAAAGCAAAAAAAAAAAAAAAAAAAAAAAATCCATTATTTCCTCCACTTTTACAGAAGAAATAAAAATAAATTTAAT
>NW_027394765.1:0-13867 GCF_049309525.1 Garra rufa | reverse complement strand
AATAAATAAATGCAGCCTTGATGAGCATAAGAGACTTCTTTAAAAACATCGTACTGATTCCAAACTTTGAATGTTACTGTAGATTCAAAACGAGCCAGGTGAAGTCTAAACATGCTAAACAAATATAATGTGGGGGTCCTCACAAGGATGTAAGTTAGTGTTTGTGTACATGCTGGTTTTCACCTTAAGCAGCTTCTCGATGCGTGTGAGGAGGGAGGGGATGAGCTGGGACTGTAAGTTGCCCAGTTCTGTGCACCAGGCAGCGAAGGCAGGAATGAACACTTGGTGGGTGGCACTGACCACCCTCTCCGATGGGTCACCCAGAGACAACAGCATCAGCTCAAAGCCCTGTTACACAGCCATATACAACATAAAACACACATACATAAGAAAACACTAGCAAAGTAAGTGTAAAAACACTGGAAACATGCACACACCTGGGAGTATTTGTCTGGGTCGTCGATGTAGGCCATTATAATGCCTAAACTTTTCACCACGGCCTCTCGAACCATATCGGCTTTATCTTCTGCCAACATTTGCTGGAGCATGGACAGAACCAGAGAGCTTCGGATCTCCTTCTGCAGACAGACATACAATGCACATACTTGTATTCCCATGCCAGCTCTGAATTCCCTGCACAACATCTTTTTTTGTATTCTGCTGTGTTTGGTCAAATGATTAAGATTTCATACTCATGAGGAAGTGAGTAAACAAGCAGACACTCCATTATAGAATGGGGCATGCAAAGGCAAACAGGCACAACACCAACTGTAAACTCCAGTTACTCTTCAGTGTCACATGATCTTTAAGAGATCATTCTAATATGCTGACTTGGTGCTCAAAAAATATTTCTAATTATTATCAATGTAGAAAACATTTAATATTTTCGTGGAAGCAGTGACACCTTTTTTTTAAGAATAGAATAGAATGTTCAAAAGAACAGCTTTTATTTGAAATAGAAACAATTTGTAAGAATGTAAAAGTCTTTACTGTCATATTATGTTGTTATTATTAACAAATATCCAATTCATCAAGATTCATATATAATAGATAAAAGATTCTAAATATTCAATTATAAAATGTTCAATGATTCAATTCTAAATGGATTAAAAGATTTCATTCTAAATTCAAAGGAAAATAAAAATTCACAACATTCCAACATTCCGTCATATATAATAGATTTGAAAATTAAAAAATTATAAAATGTTCAAATGATTTTATTCTAAATGGATTTTAAAGTTTTATTCAAAATATGAAAACAATTAAAAGATTCCATCTAAAAGATTAAAATAGAAAAGATTTGATCGTTTGAGTCTAAAAATACATTTTAAAAGATTCTAAAGATTCTAAAACAAAAAGGATTCAAAAATTCTAGTCAAAAGATTCAGTTCTAAATTGTTTGTAGAGCTGTTTTAATAGATGAACTGCCTGCTAAGCATTTAGAATGGGGGAAGAAAAAGTATTTATTTCTTTAAAAAAAATGTAAAAAATAATTACAATAGTAAATTAAATACTTAATAACCCCAAAACCATAATGTCAAAGACTGGAAAATATTATTCTACATAAATATGCAACTCGGAGAAGATTGAAAGACTTCATTCTCAAGATGCAAAAATAACACTTAAAGGAGTAGTTCACTTTCAGAACAACAATTTACAGATAATTTACTCACCCCCTTGTCATCCAAGATGTTTGTCTTTTTTTCTTCAGTCGTCAAGACATGTTTTTTGAGATAAACATTTCTGGAAATTTCTCCATATAATAGACTTAAATGGTGCCCTGATTTTTGAATCTTCAAAATGCTGTTTAAATGCAGCTTCAAATGGCTGTAAACGATCCCAACTGACGAAGAAGGGTCTTGTCTACCGAAACGTTCGGTCATTTTCTTAGAAAAATATATTTTTTATACCTTTTAAGCACTGAAACTCATCCAGCACAAGGGCTTGTAGTGCGCATTCGCGACTCTACGTACTCAAGTCGAAAGGTCACGCGTGACGTAAGCAAAACTACAGACTCAGCTTTTACAAAGCGAACTTGAGAAGAGAGAAGTGCAACGCAATCAAACACTCTTTAGCAACAAGGTACAACATAAAATACAACGATGTCGGACGATTTTGAAGCTGGAGGAGCACATGAGATGGAGTTTTTCACCGTTCCCTACCTTTTTGAGCCGGAATACACAGACGATGAACTCTGTCAGAGAAAGAATACTACAGTGGTGGCGGCGGCGGTGACACAAGCCTCGGGCAGACCGCGTTCAAACGAGACGAGGTGGTGCAAGTGTGGAAAATGTCAGCCATTTCCAACAGAGCAGGAATCTCAGTGCTGTCACGACTGGACCACATCTGTTCCACTGTTACAAAAATTCGGCGAGTCAGGTGATGGGACTGCTTCAAGCATTCGCTGCGTTACAGAGCACAGTGGACGTAGTACGTAGAGTCGCGAACGCGCACTACATGCCCTAGTGCTGGACGAGTTTCAGTGCTTAAAAGGTATGTAAAAATATATTTTTCTAAGAAAATGACCGAACGTTTCGGTAGACAAGACTCAAAAAAACATAATTTCTTGACGACTGAAGAAAAAAAGACATAAATATCTTGGATGACAAGGGGGTGAGTAAATTATCTGTAAATTGTTGTTCTGAAAGTGAACTACTCCTTTAAAAATGAGGTGCGAAATAATTAAAAATAAAGAGGATTCCATTCTAAATATTAAATCCTGAAGAAAATGATTTAAAAGATTCCATTTGAAAGAGTCAAATATAAAAGATCTGATCATTTGAGTCTACAAATGAATTAAAAAAAGAAGAAAAAAAATGAAACTAAAGAATTAATGCAAAAAGTGTTGAAAATTCTAGTCTAAAGATCTAAACTGTGTCTAAGGCAGTTTTATTCTTAATAGTCATATATAATAGATTTGAAAATTAGGTTCTTAATATTCAATTACAAAATGTTCAAACGATTTTTTCTAAATGGATTTTACGGTTTCATTCAAAATATAAAAAAATTCTAAAGATTCCATCTAAATGAGTCCAATATAAAATATTTGATCATTTGAGTCTGAAAATACATGTAAAAAGATTCAAAAGATTCTAATGCAAAAAGGATTCAAAAATTCTAGTCAAAAGATTCAGTTCTAAATTGTTTGTAGAGCGTTTTAATATATGAACGGCCTGCTAAGCATTTTGAATAATTAAAAAAATAAAAATAAAATTACAAAAGTAATATTTCTTTAAAAAATAAGTAAAAAATAACAATAATAAATTAAATACTAAATAACCCAAAAACCATAATGCCAAAGACTGGAAAATATTATTCTACATAAATATGCAACTCGGAGAAGATTGAAAGACTTCATTCTCAAAATTAAAAAAATAACACTTAAAAATTAGATTGGAAATAATTAAAAATAAAGCGTATTCCATTCTAAATATTAAATCCTGAAGAAAATGATTTAAAAGATTCCATTTAAAAGAGTCAAATATAAAAGATCTGATCACTTAAGTCTACAAATGAATTAAAAAAAAAAAGATTAAAAAAATTTAACTAAATATTTAATGCAAAAAGGAGTCAAAGATTCAAGTCTAAAGATCTAAACTGTTTCTAAGGCAGTTTTATTCTTAAGAGTCATATATAATAGATTTGAAAATTAGGTTCTAAATATTCAATTACAAAATGTTCAAACGATTTTTTCTAAATGGATTTTAAGGTTTCATTCAAAATATAAAAAAATTCTAAAGATTCCATCTAAAAGAGTCCAATATAAAAGATTTGATCATCTGAGTCTAAAAATACATTTTAAAAGATTCAAAAGATTCAAAAATTCTAGTCAAAAGATTCAGTTCTAAATTGTTTGTAGAGCGTTTTAATATATAAACGGCCTGCTAAGCATTTTGAATCGGAGAAAAAAAATAACAACCTCAAATTCCATTCTAAATATTAAATCCTTAAAAAAAAAAAGTATTTAAAAGATTCCATTTGAAAGAGTTAAATATAAAAGTGCAATAAGGATTCAAAGATTCTAGTCTAAAGATCCAGTTCTAAACTGTTTCTAAGGCAGTTTTATTCTTAGGAGTCATATACAATAGGCTTGAAAATTAGATTCCAAATATTTTATTATAAAATGTTGAAATTATTTTATTCTAAATGGATTTTAAGGTTTCATTCAAAATATGAAAAGATTCAAAAGATTCCATCTAAAAGATTTGATCATTAGTCTAAAAACACATTTTAAAATATTCAAAAGATTCTAATGCAAAAAGGATTCAAAATTCTAATCAAAAGATTGTTAGTAGAGCTGTTTTAATCGAAGAACTGCCTGCTAAGCATTTAGAATGAAAAAAAATTACAAAAGTATTCATTTCAAATGTCAAAGACCGGAAATATTATTCTACATAAATATGCAACTCAGAGAAGATTGAAAGACTTCATTCTCAAGATGCAAAAATAACACTTAAAATTTAGTTTCAAAATAATTAATTACAAAACGCTTTAAGGGTTACATTCTAAATATTAATTTAAAAGATTCCATTTGAAAGAGTCAAATATAAAAGATCTGATCATTTGAGTCTACAAATGAATTAAAAAAGAGATTCAAAAGAACTGTAATAATTAAATGCAAAAAGGATTCAAAAATTCTAAAGATTCAGTTCTAAAATGACTCTTAAGGCTGTTTCATAGCACTAGATGAACATCCTGCAGAGATTTCCGACCATAACTCTATGATGCAAAGCCACTGTAAACAAACAGCATTCCTCCATAGCAACACACACACAAGATCAAAGTGGACGCAAATGCAAACAGAGTTTGCGCTATGCTGGCATTCGTCGGTTTGATTATTTGATAATTATTATTTGATTATTTCAACATGCTCCTGCCCGACTACCACTCACCGCAGTTTGGCTAGAGTGATCTTGGACGTCTAGTGTTTTAGCCATCACTAACTGTGACGTTGTTGAAAGGTGAACATGATTAATGTGTCCCAGTAAGACTGCTTTTATATTTGGAGAAATGGAGTCTCTTACGGGTAAATAAGGGGCCAGGGCTCCACATGCTTCCGCCACCAGAAGTCTTCTCTCTGGATACTTGTGGTTGATCTGAGCGAGAGAAACACACATGCGACACAGACATACACAGACAGCGCAAGACACAACATGGCAGCGTCAGTTCCAGCTCTGACCGCAGGACTGCATACCCCCCCGTACCCTCTGTTAACCACATTAGCTCATATTTTTCAATGTTAAATGCTCAAATTGTTTAGGTTATTTCCTCAGCGGAAATAGGTTTCCATGTGGGAAGTTGCGAATGTTCTGTACTTTTGAGAGTTTACTTTAAACTAACGGTAATGGACTGGACTGAGTATGATTTACAGCAGCTTCAAAATGTTTTTGGACAATTTAAATCACACTTTGTGTCTGGGTGTCATTGTATAAATCATAAATATATAATTAGGGCTCCACAATGCGGAAAATGCGGATGGAATCACGGAATCCGGTCATAGAAATGGAATTTACTGTATAACCTGGAATGTCATGGAATTTGTCAAATTTGGACGAATAAATCACAAGTAGGTCACAATTAAAACACGATATGGACTGGTGTCTGTGAATATTAAGCTGCAAAAAACATTTTAAAGTTTCCTTTGAGAAATATTATGGTCGTACTATTTACAAACAGAAACTCAAAGATCTTCACAGTAGCCTGTCAAAATAAAAGTTTGGTTTAACTTGAAGAAATTGTGACAGAAATATTCGTCATGATAGTACTACTACTAATAAAATTATTTAAACGTTTTTTATGGAATGTTTACCAGAAAAATTATTTACCTGAATTTATTTATCTGAAAAATGTAAATACACGGTATTACTCAAAATATAAATAAATAAATACATACATACATTAATGGAAATTATGTAAGATGCTCAATTATGTAAGATTTATGAGTTCAATTAATTAAGCAAACTTTTTAGTTATTTTTTAATAGTCAAAAATATTAAAAGATAATCAAATAAAATGTACTTGGGGAAAAATAAAACATATTTTATTGTTGTTAAGCTGCACTGCATTTTTATTCATTAAAAATACATTTCCAAACAGGTTTAAAAATATAATATTACAGAAATATTTTTGCATTTTTAATTTACTTGACTCTTTTTAAATTGCATGGCATTTTTATTAGGTACAAATACATTTCCAAACATGTTTACAAATTAATGAATAAAATAAATTAAGAAGTTTTTTTTTTTTTTTTAGAAAAATCAATTAATTAGAAATGCTTTGATTACTACAATTTAATTCAAATATTAAAATACAATGCTATTCAATAAATAGAAATGGAAAATACAGAAATACAGAAAAACTGATTTCATAGGGTCTTAAAAATTACATTTTTGTTCAACTTTTAATAAAATTGCTGTTAAATTATGTACGTTTCATGATTTCAATTTATTGGGCACAAAAAAGGGAAAAATAAAATGGATTTTAGGAAAAAAATATATATAAAACAGATTTTAGAAATAGAAATTTATTTACATTTTTAATTTTATTTAATTTAAGTTGCCTGACATTTTTATTAAGTAAAAATACATTTCTAAATATGTTTAAAAATATAAAATATTTAAAAAAAAATTTGCATGGCATTTTTATTATGTACAAATACAATTTTATAAATAAAGATCCATTTAAGATAAATTAAATAAGTTTTTTTTAATAAAATCATTTAGTTAGAAATGCCATTATTACAATTTAATAAAAATATTAAAATAGAATCCAGAAAATTAATGGAAAATACAGAATTTAGTAAATAATAAAACAGAATTTAAGGAAAAACATAAAACTGATTTCATAGAGCCTTTTTGTTAAACTTTTAATAACTTGCTGTTAAATTGTGTAAGTTTCATGATTTTTAATTAATTAGGCATGCGTTTTGGTTAATACTAGGGATGCACCGGTTGACCGGCCATAAATCGAAATAAATCGGTTTTCGTTTTTATCCCGGCCGGTTTTTTTTCCGGAAGTGTGTGCGCGGGCCGCGGCATTCGATTCATTCAGAAACATGTCACTTGTGTGGCGGTTTTTCGAAATCTGTGAGCAGGACGTGAAGATTGCAATCTGCAATGTCTGCAAAGGACAGCCGCTTTTCTGTGCTCGCTGAAGTTGCGCAAGCGTAACTGTCCTCGCCCTGCACATGCGCAGACAGCGAACGTTTGTTCAGCTCAGCTTCTCACGTGACAGATGAAAAAAGAAACAGACTCACTTGTGACAAAGCTGAGATGCTTATTTTTGTAAAAAGCAGTACTTTACTTTTGAAAAGCCAAAAATAAAAGTCTGTTCTGTTAAGAATGATTATTATTATTTTACATTAAAATGCCTGTTGGCTTGCTGTTTTACTTTACTAAAAGCATGTTTTACTTATTAAACTGTATTTACTTTCATATTTTTTATTTATTATTTAATTTCAGATGTCAGATGCTATTGATTCAATAGCCAAAGCCAGATTGGCCTGTTAAATACTAAATAAACATGTTGTTTATGTTGTTTACTTGCATAACTTCTTGTTTTTGAAAAAATCGGAAATCGGTATCGGAATCGGCCAGCTTGCTTGTAAAAAATCGGTATCGGAATCGGCCATGAAAAATCATGATCGGTGCATCCCTAGTTAATACATATTTTTTTTTTTAATTTAACCATTAAAACAAAGTCTAAAAAAATTCAAATGGGAAAAAAAAAGAAATTTTGAAAAAAATAAAATGGATTTCATAAGGCCTTACATAATGGTGAAAACCTTTCTAAAGTACATCACTTTGTAAGTACATCTTTTAAAATACTTTTTTTTTTATTTAAACTGAAATTAAATTAAAAATCTACAATGGTTGAAATAAAAATTTGAATAATAAAATAATAAATAAATAAATATTCAATACTATGCATTTTTTCAGCATTTATCTAATAACAAAGTCTTAAAACACTAAAATTTCTAAAAAAAAAAAAAAAAAAAAGATATTATTTTCACCTAAGTATTAAAATCTAAACATTTTAAATATTTGAAAATTCTGTAATTCATTATGTTTACCACATCCACAGAAATCTACTTACAAAAGTCTTTAGTTTCATTTCCAAAGATTCAAATATAAAGTTATTTATTTATTATATATTTAATTAAAAAAAAAAAGATCAACATTACATGTTAAAGAGTTCAAAGATTCCATAGCGAAAAAGATGAAAAAAGTTCCGTTATATAGATTCCACTGTAAAAAGGTTCAAATATTCCATTATAAATATATTTAAATATTCCATTCTAAAAATATTTAAACACCCATTCTAAAAAGATTTTTAAAAAAATTCTAAAAAATTTGAAAAAGTGTAACTTAAATATCCAAACACATTTGAGACCACTTTATGCACCATATTCTACACTTCCATGTGACTTTTTCCTGGTCCATTTATAATGTAGGTAAATGTTTTTTTGACACTGATAATAGTTATAAACATAGTTTTCCATGACATTTTCACACTTCCTCTAACCCTAATAAACAGTAGCTTATTTTGCCACTGCATCTTCTATATGCAAATCAGCTGTGCTGTAATTGGCTAACCTTTTCACTTATGAAAACTATTACAGATGTATTGATAAGAGAGATCACAGGATGTACATGATGTAACAAAACTGTTGTCTATACATTTTCCAAAATGTTATGTGAATATGTGTACAGAACTAACCTGTTCCCAGCACTGTGGCAGGAGTTCGGCTTCCACCCGAGTGGGACCCACATGTCGGGCGAATGCCACACACCCGGTCAGAATCATCTGCCTGGAGAGAAAGATTACAGCAGAGCGTTATAAAACTCCCAAAACTGATTTTTTAGGTTAGTTTACACATGCGCAGATGCCCAAATGCGCACACACCTCTGCTCATCATCAGGTCTCTTGATAAGATTAAAGAGGATGTGCAGTAGCTGGTCTCTTTCTTTGGGCTCGGGATGCAGGCAGGCCGTACACAGAATGAGAGGGATCAACTCCTGTGGACACACACATGAACGAGGGTCACATAATACGCTCTGTACATGGAAATAAACACACACATGCATCCGCTGAACCACATCCCAAAGGGCTCGGACAGGGAACTTCTGCAAGCAGGTATTTGAGGATATGGGAAAAGCTTATCTATTGAAGAAACACCTTCACCACAAAGGAGAGAGTCTACAAGCCACTAAATCACTGCACCAACTAGGGCTGGGCGATATATTGGATATCACAGGCTGTTTGGAAATATATTGTTGCTTATATAATGTTTAGAAACACTGTATACTGAAATCATTTTGATTTGGTTATTAAGTTTCCTAAATACAGTCTATTTTTACAATCTCACAATTTTCGGGTTTGGGAACACTTACAGATTTAAACTTTAAAAATAATGTAAGAGTTGGTATTTATTTTATATTGTATTATTTTTGAAAAAGTTGCATGGCATTTTATTAAGTAAAAACACATTTCCAAACATGTTTACGAATATAACATATTATAAAAATATATTTGCGTTTTTTTTTTTTTTTTGCATGGCATTTTTTTTTAAGTAAAAACATATTTTCAAACGTGTTTACAAATATAACATAATATTATATAAATATATTTGTGTTTTTTAAGTTGCACGGCATTTTTATTAAGTAAAAATACATTTACAAACATTTACAAATATAACATAATATTATAGAAACCTATTTGCATTTTTATTTTTTTTTAAGTTTCATATTAATTTTATTAAGTAAAAGAACATTTTTAAACTTAGATATATTTGTTTTTATTTTATTATTTTTTAAAGTTACATGCCATTTAAAAAAAAAAAAGTAAAAACACTTTGCAAAACAAGCTAAACATATAACAATATTATAGAAATATATTTGCGTTTTTATTTTAGTTAGATTTTTTAAGATTGCATGTCATTTTTATTAAGTAAATTTACATTTCCAAACATGTTTACAAACATAACATAGAAATATATTTGCATTGTTTTATTATTTTTTCTAAAGTTGCATGGCATTTTATTAAGTAAAAATTCATTTCTAAACAAGTTAAACATGTAATATTATAGAAACATATTTGCGTTTTTATTTTATTTGATTTTTTTTTCTAAGTAAAGGTAGATTTTTAAACTTGTTTACAAATATAACAATATTATAGAAATATATTTGTTTTAATTTGATTTTTTTTAATTACATGGCATTTTTTTGTAAAAAATACATTTCCAAACATGTTTACAAATAACATAAAATTAAAGAAATATATTTGCATTTTTTTGTAAGTTACATGGCATTTTTATTAAGTAAAAATACATTTTAAAACAAGTTACAAATACAAAAATATTATAAAAAATATATTTGCATTTTTATTTGATTTGATTTTTTTTTTTAAGTTGCATGGCATTTTTATTATGTAAAATACATTTCTAAACATGTTTACAAATAACAAAAATATACAGAAATACTGTATAATATATAATATAATATATACATTTTTATTGTATGTAAGTTTTTTAAAGTTGCATGTCATTTTTATTAAGTAAAAGTACATTTTCAAACATTTTTACTTATATAAAACATTATATAAAAATTCAAAATACATTATATACAATAAATAATATTATATTATATTATATAAAAATATATATAATATTATATAAAATACATTTGCATCTTTATTTCTTAAGTTGCATGCTATTTTTATTGTGTAATTTCCAAGCATGTTTACAAATATAACAATATTAGAGAAATATATTTATGTTTTTATTTGATGTGATTTAAGTTGCATGGCATTTTTATTAAATAAAAATAGATTTCCAAACATGTTTACAAATATATTATAATAAAAATATATTTGCATTTTTTTTTATAAGTTGCATGGAATTATTATTAAGTAAAAATATATTACCAAACAAATTTTACAAATATAACAGTATAGAAATATATTTGCGTTTTTATTTTGGGATGTTTTTTTTTTTTGTTGAATGGCATTTTTATTAAGTAAAAATACATTACCAAACATGTTTACAAAATAACATAATATTATAGAAATACATTTACTTTTTAAATAAAAAAATAAAATAATAAATTGAAATATGACATAACATAATATATATATATAAATATATAAATATAAATATGTAAATACACATACATTCACATCTGTATATTTCTGTGTGTGTGTGTATGTTTGTTGCATGACTTTTCCATTTACTGGAAAGATATAAAGAGATATTTAAAGTCATCTTAATACATTTGCATGACATTCCTATGACATTTAAGACTGTAGCTTTTCTTAGGCCTGGAAATAACGCTTTAGAATTTCTCTGATATTTCCAGGTCTATGGAAACATTTTATATTGATGCATATATATATGAAATGTAATTAAATATAAATAATTCAACTTTATAATTTAAAGACTTGATTATTTTATGGGATTGTATAGCTATAATAAAGATTTGGTATGAATAAATAATAATACAAATAATACAAACAAAGAAATAAATATAGACAAAAGGATCAAAAATATTGATAAAAATTGGCAAGTCCCAGCACAAAGAGGTATTGAAGCACATATCTGTATCATCATGTGTGTACGCAGATGTGTACATACGTGACATCCTCTGAAATATGTACAAAGCCATTTAGCCATGTAAATCGGAGGTTGTTTACCGTAACAGTGAGACACAGTTCCGAAAGGAAACCTCACCAGCATGACAGATATCTCATTACAGAACAGGCAGTGTGCCCTTGGTTCACGTCTCATGGCCAAACAGCGGTTACAAGCCCTGTTTTCCCCGAAGATTCAGAATAGAAACAACAGATCAGGATTCACATGAAGATTTGACACACAAGTGTTTATTTTCTCTAGATTTATCTCATCTTGAGACGTGACTGTGGGTAGACCTCAGCCTCAAACGGACACTTTAAAGTGAAAGATAGTTAAGCAAACATGCGGCAAGACTGCAGGCTGTTTGACGCCGTGCTTGTTTGTTTGGACGGCTCTTTCAATACACCCGCTTCTGGGAGGAGAATGTCACCTGCCAAGAGTTAAAACCATAATTTTAATCGGACGTCTGAGATGTTATGAAACTAATGGTTGGTCTGTTGGAGACAGCAATGAGCCGTTTCATCGGCGGTGACTTTGTGTGAGAGTGTGGCGTTGTGAGGCAGCGGTGTGCAGCGTATCCTGCACCTGGACGAGAGCTTTCAACAGAGGCACATTTATGAAATATTTTATCTGGCTCTGGGCCAAAGTGAAAGTGTGGAAATGTGTAAGTAGAAATGGAACGTTTGTGGAAGAGCTACTGGAAAAAGATTAACTATTAGAAAAAGCCATTAAGAATGGGAAGAGCTTTGAGATTGAGCAATAAATAAATGCACACTATTGGTATTTAAACTACAGAGTTTTTTTTTTTTTTTTTTTTTTGCGAAAAATAGCTTTTTTATGATAAAAAATAAAATAAAATCTCATTGCATTACAAAAAAAGAAGAGATGAATGAGAGATGAAAAAAATAAATGATTCTATAGCTTTGAGACTTAAATAAAAATAACAAATAAAATAAAATAAAATAATCTTTTTGCATTACAAAAAAAGGGGGAAAAAATGATTGAGAGATGAAAAAAAATAAATGATTCTAGAGTTTTGAGACTTGACTAATAAATAAATGCACACACTAATCATATTTGGGCCCTGTTTAAACTATAGAGGATTAAACAAACAAAACAAAACAGCATTTTTATGATAAAATAATATAAAAAATAAATAAATAAAATAAAATAATTTAGGACCTGTTATTTCAAGAAAAACATTTTTATAAAATTAAATTAAATTAAATTAAAAAATAAAATTAAACAAAATATAATGTAATTAAATAAAAAATAAAATCTCACTGTTATTTGAGCCCTGTAGATTAAACAGGGCTCAAATACCATTAGAAAAACAGCTTTTTTATCAAATAAAATTAAATAAAATTAAATAAATAAAAAATTAAATTAAATTAAAATAATAAAATAAAATAAAATTAAACTAAATTGAAATCTCAGTAATCGTATTTGGGTCATTTTTGGGCACTGTTTAAACTACAGAGAAAAACAGCATTTTATGATAAAATAAATAAAAATTTTTATTAAAAATTAAAATGAACTCTCAAAAACAATTTTAAACTACTGTTGTTATAACAGTATCTATTGTTTTGTAATTTATAAATAACTTTTTTTAATCATTTATGAATGTAATGTCTTTCTGTGATGCATTTTGTTCAATAATTATATTATAATTAGGGCTGGGACACGATTAATCGCGATTAATCGCATCCAAAATAAAAGTTTATGTTAACATACTAAATGTGTGTTTACTGTGTATATTTATTATGTATATATAAATACACACACAAACATGTATATTAAAGAAAACTGAAAATAAAAATTAAATTAAAATAAATAAAATATTTATAATTCTATATATAATCTAAATCAAATACAAATATAACTATCCACACATATAAGTATTTTTTAAAGTCTATACATGTATGTGTGTGTATTTATATATACATAATAAATATACACAGTAAACACACATTTAGTATGTTAACATAAACTTTTATTTTGGATGCGATTAATCGCGATTAATCGTGTCCCAGCCCTAATTATAATACAATTATAATTATATTTAGAACATGTTTAAACTATTCAAATAAAATTAAATAAAATTAAATTGAAATCTCACTAAGCGTATTTGGACCCTGTTTAAACTACAAGAGGATTTCCAAGAAAACTGTATTTTTAAAAAAATAAAATAATAGATTTCACTAATTGTATTTGGGCACTGTTTAATCTGTAGAGGATTTT
>NW_027394764.1:0-13870 GCF_049309525.1 Garra rufa | reverse complement strand
ATCGTCACGAGCCGCGGGGTGTAATTTGGATTTGTCTGTGCATGTTTTTGTTTACTTTTAAAGGTTTGGTGCCCATCCACGTCCATGATAAGGCTGGCAGACTGCACCGGTTTTCATTAAAAATCTTCGTTTGTGTTTTTCTGAGGAAACAAAGTCACCTACATCTTGGATGCATTGGGGGTAAGCAGATAAACATCAAATTTTCATTTTTGGGTGAACTATCCCTTTAATAGATTTCCTCTTTAGATTCAATATGAGCAAAACAGTGATTATAATGATGCTGAGGATGTGTACTTTAAAAAGTGTGTTATGTCTTCTACTCGTCAGTGCATACTGTGTAGAATTCAAACAGATCCGATGCTGCAGCAGTTCACGTGACACAACGCCAAACCAGACTTCTTTTGCCTCAATGGAAATCATATTTACGCTGAATTGTTCCCTATTCCCTATATAGTGCACTAGGTGCCATTCACTGTACAGAAAATACTAACTCTGTGAAAAGTAAGCAATTTTGTATATAGACACTGTCGTTCAAAAGTTTGGGATCAGTAAGATTTTTTAAGTCTCTTATTTTCACAAACTGTGTTAGTAACGCATTACAAGTAACCTGAGTTAAGTAATCAGATTACTTTCTTTCAAGTAACTAGTAAAGTAACGCATTTCTTTTTAATTTAAAAAAAAAGTAACAGCAGTTACTTTTTGTTTCCTTTATGTATTTAATCCTATTTTATTAACCAATGTCTTTGCTGCTGACTTTCGATGACCCAATTCAACCATACTAATATGCAAAAATGACTTTAGTAATTACTAACAATTGTGGTTAATTTTTTTTCATTGCTAAAGAGTGTTGAACTTTTTTGTCCTACAGTTTTTGGTGTGAAAGGGCTTTTACATTTGCTAAAAATAGAACTTTTTATATTAAAAACAGACAAGTA
The DNA here is from genome assembly GCF_049309525.1 of Garra rufa. Classification (NCBI taxonomy): domain Eukaryota; kingdom Metazoa; phylum Chordata; class Actinopteri; order Cypriniformes; family Cyprinidae; genus Garra; species Garra rufa. The sequence goes on along the minus strand of NW_027394764.1, from coordinate 12,935 downwards.
ACGCGAAAGTAACACAAAATTAATGTAACAGATTACTTTCCATAAAAGTAACTAAGTAACCTAATTTGTTACTTTTTAGGGGAGTAACGCAAAATTGTAATGCATTACTTTTAGTAACCAACACTGCTCACAAAGGCTGCATTTATTTGATCAAAAATACAGAAAAAAAAATTATCTTGTGAAATATTATTACAATTTAAAATAATGGTTTTCTATTTTAATATACTTTAAATATAATTTATTGATGTGATGGAAAACTGAATTTTGAGCATCATTTCTCCAGTCTTCAGTGTCACATGATCTCTCAGAAATCATTTTAATATACTGATTTATTATCAATGCTGCTTAATATTTTATTTTTCAGGATTCTTTGATAAATAAAAAGTTAAAAAGAACAGCAAATAAATGCTTTCTGATTTCTGAAGAATCATGTGACACTTAAGACTGGTGTAATGCTATTGAAAATCCGGCTTTGCATCACAGGAATAAATTATATTTTAAAGTATATTAAAATAAAACAAAAAAATATAATCAAAATTACAGTTTTTTTTTTCAGTATTTTCGATTAAATAAAATGCATCCTTGATGAGCACAAATGTATTTTAAAAAGCATCTTCCTGATCCCAAACTTATTAACAAAATAGACACAACAAAATTGCTAAAACTTAAACTTAACTAAAACAAAATACTGAAAATAAAAGTTAATTTAAAATACTAACAAATAACGTAACAATATATAAATAATTCTAAAATAAGATTGCTTTGGGTCAGGAAATAGGTTTATATTAGACTGGTGAAGGGGTAATTGTGAAATGTGTCCTAGCTGGCTGAATTACATAAAATATATAGTTTCTAAGAATTTATTGTTGTATCTCAGATTGTTGGAGTGTATTTCAAATATTGTTTTTTTTTTTTTGAATGATGCAGGATATGTCAGTATCATGTTACTGGATATTACTTCTTTTCTTTTACTGGTATCGGTCAAAACTGGACATATCATCCAATATTGAATAATTAATTATTTTCTGAATATTTAATTCCTGTTACCTTCATCTAAGCCTCACTTTAATAATTTAACAACACTGCAAATCTCAAAATGAATATCTATTTTTCATACTGTACATTATAATGTACATTATAATAACATAATTGTGATGCCTAAATTTATGTTTTTCTTTTTTCTGATTAATATTCAAATTTATTATTTTTATTTTTAAATTAATATAATTATCAATACTAAAATAGAATTTTATTGTTGGCCATTATGGTTAATAACTGTAATATGACAATGGCAGGCAATGTATTCACTACAACCTTAATATTTCCTCTCTTTTTTTTTTCTTTTTTCCTTGGATAGGTTCTTTGAAACCAGCAGCAATACCAGCAGCAATACCAGCAGTATTGTGCCTGCCAGTAAGAGCACTTCATCATACATCTCAACTACATCTGTGAGTACACCGAGTGTTAAAACTCCTACACCAGAAAGCACAACACCTAAAGTCACTGCCGGAGCCGCAGCTGGTAAAGGTAGAGTCCTGCTGCGGGCGGGAGACTGGGCAAAAACACAGGGCACAGAAAAAGAAAAGGAAAATGAAAAGGAGAAAGCCAAAGCTGTGATCGGGAAGATGGTGACGGTGGAAAAAAATAACAACAGCTTGTCTCCAAGTCCATCTGGGCTGAAAGCAAACAGCAGGTGAGCTACGTTCACCTACTTGGAGCTCATTACATAGTTGCCGTTGGCATATATTTTATGACTTCAGAGGGTGGAGTTGTGCAAAGGTCATAAATAAAACACAATTATAGCCTTTATGTAATCAAGCCTGTCAAGTGTTGTTTGAATTCATGGCTGGATGTTTGTTGGAGTGTTTGTGTACAAAGACACATCCATCATTAACACAATCTTCTCTCACTTTGGTTTCTATAGTAATGTTTCCCCTGTGGAATCGGGTGCTAAAGGCCCCTCAGGCAGGGTGCGTCTCAAAGCATTGGATACCAGTGTGGAACCTACTGCCCCCGCTGCTACAACGTCATCCTGGATTAAAGATAAATCCTTATCCAGGCCTGTGAGCACGCTGTCATCCAACAGCAAGGGTGAGGAAAATGGATTTTTATCTGCCTTTAAAAGTTTTAATGTACTGTAGACAGTGTTGTGGGGTAATGCAAGTTACGTAATCGGATTACTTTTTTTCAAGTAACAAGTAAAGTAATGCATTACTTTTTAATTTACGAAAAAATATCTAAGTTACTTTATTTTCCCATTCGAAAGCTCTCCTGTCCCCATGTTGAGAGACATCAGGAGTAAGATGTTACTTTAGTTCTAGAATAAATGTGAACATGCATTAATTCATCTCACTTGCAAAAAACTGATTCAGTATTCCTCAAAATGAATTAAACAGTGAAATGCAACTTAGAATATGATGCAAACCTTCATTAATTAAATGTTAAATACAAATAGCTTTTATGATATACCATTTTAGAAACCAGTATCTTTGCTACTGACCTTTGATAATCCAATTCAACCATACTAATAAGCAAAAATTACTCAAGATAAACTAACATTTGTTTCTTTTTTTTTTCTTGAGGCTTTTGGTGTGAAAGGGCTTTTACATTTGCTAAAAATAAAACTTTTTATATTAAAAATAAACAAGCAAGCTTTACCCAGATTTAAAAAGTAATGCAAAAGTAAAGTAACGCATTACTTTCCATAAAGAGTAACTAAGTAGGGAGTAACGCAATATTGTAATGCATTACTTTTACAATTAACTTTTTCCAACACTGACTGTAGATGTGTACAGTATAAGGATATAAAGCTTAAACGACATTCTGGAAGTCCTCTGAATTTACATTTTAAATTATTTTAAATATTTTAAATGTAAATTTTCTTTGTACCTTTCCTGTTGAGCTTTATGATAAGATTAAGTATAAATTATGTTCCATTTACATGGAAACTCAAAATAACTGTTTTTTTTTTTGTATGTTTATATTTACACTCTTTTTGCATCAAAATATTGTCAAAGTTGTACAGTTTTAAAGAAATAGTTCACCCAAAAATGAAAATTCTGTCATTAATTACTCACTCTCATGTCGTTCCAAACCTGTAAGACCTTCATTCAACTTATTATTGATGAATTTTTTTATATATATATTTTTTGAGCTTTCTGACCATAGATGGTCCAGAAAGGTAGTAAGAACATTGTTAAAATAGTCCATGTGACATCAGTGGTTCAACCGTAATGTTATAAAGCTACGAGAATACTTTTGTGCGTAAAGAAAACAAAAATATCGACTTTATTCAACAATTTATTTTCTTCCGTGTCCGTCTCTTCCGCATGTCATATGGGCTATTTTAACAATGTCCTTACTACCTTTCTGGGCCTTGAACGTGTCAGTTGCTGTCTATGCAGGGTCAGAAAGCTCTCGGATTTCATTAAAAATATCTTAATTTGTGTCCTGAAGAGGAACGAAGGTCTTACGGGTTTAGAGTGACATGAGGGTCGACATGATTCTTCTAATTTTTAAAAAATCTACGATGTCCATTTCTGAATTAAAAAAATTTTATGTAATTTTTAGAAAACGGTACAGCTCCATCTGACTGGAGGTCCATGCTCAAGCCTGTAAAGTAAGTTGTGCTCATTTCTGTTGTCTCTCCAAATTACTGTCTTGTTCTATAATATTTGTTTAATCAAACAGCTGAATCGTTTTGTGTCATGTTCTTTCTCAGAATCCTTTAATAACTTCTTCTCTATATGATTTCCCTTACCAAATCATCCCGCTCTTCATTGATTAACTGGTTCATTCTCCAGACGATCTGTCCTGCCCACTCCTTCACACTCTATTGTGATTGGTTTTCTTGATGGGCGTGTAAACCCGCTGCATCCAATAAGACCAGCAGTGGGTCGTATCTGAAAGTCCCCAGAGCGATAGAGCTCAGTTCACAAGCACTTCCCACATGAAGATCTTTCACCTGTAACTTCCCCTTTAACTTATCTCACCCTCCCAAACTTTCACCTGTCAGAGGTGAGAGAAGCGATGCTAAACATTTAGTTGCTTAGAAACCAAACAGAAAAGTTTAATATCTTTTCATCTCTTTTGCATTTTATTAGAACTGTCGGTTCCACAGAAAGCACTGGCTCACCCTCTAAGAGGCCAGAAGCAGCTTCCTCTCCACAGACAACAGGTCTAGGAGTCTCCCAGACGTCTGTCCCTGCACCATCTACCACAACCATCTCCATTAGCATCAACACGCCCAAAACTCCCTCACCTAGCCCGAGTAAGAATGGGCCTAAACCTAGTGGTAAGATCTTAGAAATATGTGTAGAAATTGGCTTGTTCTTAAATCTTCTTTTATACAGCAGTAGAGGTCACATAAGAGCAAAGACATTATTTTTAAAAGTTTGGACACACACCAAAAATAAACATGCACATAAAAAAATAAAATATAATTTATTTATTGATTTATTTAGATTATAAAATACTATAATGTGCCTAAAACAAGCTGTAAAATAAGAAACAGTATAATACATTTAGATTTATGCTGAAATGCATACAAGCAGTCAAAATTGCATACACTAAAGATACTTTCTCTGAAGACCAGTGTTTTTCCTATTATATTATTTTACTAACATTATGTGCTTTTGTAATTTAGTTTTTCCTTTATTTTTATTTTTCAGTTTTAGTTTTAATAATTTTATTACTTCAACTTAAACTTATTTCAGTCAAGGCAATATTTTGATTTTTAATTTCAGCTTTATTTCAATTACCAAAAATGATTTTTAATAGTTTCAGTTAATAATAGCATTGCTGAAAACAAATAAAAATTTGTTTCTTGTGTAAATGTACACTGTCATTCAGAAGTTTGTGATCAGTAAAATTCTTTAAAAAAAAATCTGTTTCTGTTTGATCAAAAATGGAGAAAAAAATAATTTTGTAAAATATTATTGCAATTTAAAATAATAGTTTATTTTAATATACTTCAAAATATAATGTATTCCTGTGAAGCAAAGCTGAATTTTCAGCATCATTACTCCAGTTTTCAGTGCCACATTATCCTTCAGAAATCATTTTAATATGCTCATTTATTATCAATGTTGGAAACAGTTGTGTTGCTTAATCATTTTTGGAACTTTTGATGCTTTTTTTCAGGATTCTTTGATAAATAAAAAGAACAGTGTTTATTCAAAATAGAAATGACAATATACACTACTATACAAGTTTCAGGGGTCAGTAAATTATTTATTTATTTATTTTTAAGAAATGAATACTTTTATTCAGCAAGGATGTGTTAAATGGATAGTAGTGATAGTAAAGACTTGTATTGTTAGGAAAGATTTCTATTTTAAATAAATGCTATTCTTTTTCAAAAAAAAAAATTAAGCAGCACAACAGTTTCAACACTGATAATAAATCGGCATATTAGAATGATTTCTAAAGGATCATGTCACACTAAAGACTGAAGTAACGGCTGATGAAAATTCAGCGCTGCATCACAGAAATAAATTATATTTAAACTTATTTAAAAAGAGGAAATCAATATTACAAACTGCAATAATATTTCATATTTTGTAGACTTATTTAAAAAACATTAAAAATCTTACTGATCCCAAACTTTCGAATGGCAGTGTATTTTGTTTTAATGTCAAAATGTTACTACTGTGAAACAAGATCAAGATACTGGTTTGATTTTTGCAGTGTATAATTACCATTTTCACACATCAGGTTATGAACGTAGTCCTTCAATGTTGCAAATACATATTTTTTCATGGAAATATGGTTATACTTTCTGTAAGGGTCATATGTAAACATGCATCATATGTTAACATGAACAAAAACATGTGAACATTAATAACGGAGCACTAAATGCAGTACATTTGTTTCGTCTTCTCTCTATTTCTGTATGTTTTATTCTTTGTCTGTCTTCCAGACTCCAGCAGTGTATCTCCTGTGAGTCCCTCAGAGACTGAAATGCACAAATTGCACAAGGTGTGTGTCAAAACAATAATTACATGTGTTATCTGGTCTTGTGCATTTCTGCCTGCACAGATGTGTGTGAGTGTTCAGGGATTACTTTGTCAAGGGGCCTATTTAGACTGTTTTGGAGAGTCAAAAGGACCTTTGGGGCACGATTATCTTTGAATAGACTTAGAATCAAAATAGAGTGACTTCATAGTAAACCCAGACTTTTGAACCATCTTTTCATTCCTCTGATAGACTAGAAAAGCATTGAAAAGAATAAATAAACCATTGAGGATCTGTACAAAGTCGTTTGTGCAGAAAGTTCACTTTTGACATATTGTGTGTGTTTGTTTAGCCGGGTTACATTCCTAAGGATGAGATTCAACAAGAACTGAAGGAAATCGAGATGAATATGAACGAGTTGGAGAAAAGAGGAGTAGAGCTGGAAAAACAACTCAGACAATGTGATGAGGGTCTGTACCCACATACTCTCTTAAAAATGTCTCTTTTATAAATGAATGAATAGCCTTTTGTCAGATCCACTTCTCAGACACTGAAATGACAAAAGGTAGAATTATTTTACTGTGTCCATTTATCTTGCAATCTTGCAAAATATATTAAACTGTTGATCCATCATTGCTGTACACTGATAATTTTAGAATTATAGGATGTTTGTAGCAATAGCCAAAAATACATTGTATGTGTCAAAATTATAGACTTGACTTTTATGCCAAAAATCATTAGGATATTAGTAAAGATCATGTTCCATGAAGATATTTTGTAAGTTTTCTACCGTAAATATATCAAAACTTCATTTTTGATTAGTAAAACACATTGCTAAGAACTTCATTTGGACAACTTTAAATGCGATTTTCTCAATATTTCAATATTATTTTTTTGCACCCTCAGATTCCAGATTTTCATATAGTTGTATCTCGCAAATATTGTCATATCGTAACAAACCATACTTCAATGGAAAGCTTATTTATTCGGCTTTTAGGTGATGTATAAATCTTATATATATATATATATATATATTTTTTTTTTTAAATGTATCCTCATGACTGGTTATGTTCAGGATGACATACAAGCATTTATAAGTCTAGGTGTTATCTCCTGGTGCTCCAGCAGGTGGAGACAAATATTACAAATAGTTAACTCTTAATTTATTAGCCTTAACAAATGCAATTATATTTAAAGGAATCTTGCATTTCTTCTTATTTTTCTTCAGAAGGAGAAGAGGACACATTAATGAATGACTTAATGGTGGACTGGTTTACCCTCATCAGAAACAAGCAGGTCTACATGAGACGAGAATCCGAGCTTGTGTACATGTATGTGTAAACTACTGAATGACTGTAATGCTGATAAATGAATATCTTCCATTTTTAAATGTGCATTAAACAGTTTTATTATGTGTGATTGTGTTATGATAGTGCCAAGACACAGGATCTAGAGGAAGAGCAGCCCAGTGTTGAGGCAGAACTCAGGAAACTGATGGAGAAACCAGGTTGGTATGACTGAAAAAGTCAAGTGTTATTTGTTTGGAGATGCCACTTGGTTTAATGAAACACATTCATACTTTTTAGGGTAACTGTATCACTGGGTAATAATAATTAAGTTTTGTGTAGACATTTGTAAACACAACTGATTTGGTTATTTTAAGAGATCTATTTTTGTTTTGTGTATTAATGATGTTTCTATCCAATAGAGCATCTGAAGACCTCTTGGGATCGTAAACGAGAGGAGGAGCTGATGAGCAAACTCGTGGGGATTGTGAACGACAGAAGCGCCATAGTGGACGGGCTGGATGAAGACAGACTGAGGTGTGCTGCAGCTATTAGCATATCCTATCATCCTTGCCTATAATCCATCAGCAGAAGAGCTGAAAGTTACTATATTTTGATGAACAAAAATAATAGAAACTTTAAGCTTTATAATATGCATAGTATGACTAGGTCCACTTAATTAAAGTAATATTTATTTATTTATTTTGCACAATATGACGATGTACATTCATTAAAGTACATGGGCTATTTTTTTATTTTATTTTTTATTTCTATGTACAGTGCCTTCCACTAATATAGGCTCCCTTGGTAAAGATGAGCAAAGGTGGCTGTGAAAATAAATCTGCATTGTTCATCCTTTTGATCATTCATTTAAAAATATCACAAAATACTAACCTATCATTGAAGTAAAACAACTGAAAGTAGGGGGAAATCTCATTATGAAATGTTTTTCTCTAGTTCACATTGGCCATAATTATTGCCACCCAATATTCGCATTGTCCTTTTCTCAAGATAACAGCTCTGAGTTTTCTCCTATAATGCCCCATGAGTTTGAAGAACACCTGACAAGAGATAAGAGACCATTCCTTCATACAGAATCTCTTCTGATCCCTCAGATTCCCAGCTTCTCTTCAGTTCAACCCTCTCATTTTCTATAGAGTTCAGGTCAGAGGACTGGGACAGCCATGGCAGAAGCTTAATTTTGTGACACATTTTTGTGTTGATTTTGATGTCTATTTTGGATCACTGTTCTGATGGAAGAACCAGCCATGGCTCAGAGGCAGTCAGGTTTAGATTTGTCATCTGTTGGCATTTGATAGAATCCAGATTCCATGTATCTGAGCAAGTCCAGAACCTCCGGGAAAAAAATTGGCCCACAACATTAAAGATCCAGTAGTATAGTTGAACATATTTAACTGTGGGCATGGGGTACTATTTATCCCTATTGCACTAAACCCATCTGGTAAGTTTGCTGCCAAAAAGCTTTTTTTTTTTTTTTGACCATAGAAGACAGTCCCATTTGAAGTTCTAGTCATGTATGACAACTGAGTATGCTTTTGGATGAGTGAGGATTTTTCTTGAAAGCCTATCCAACAACATGTGGTGATGTAGGGGCTGTTATATATTTTATAATTATTTTTTTTTTAGGCTTTCTGACCCCAAAACTCAAACTCTCCTCCTCACCATGCATTAGGATGATATAGACACACATCCTCTTCTAGGCATATTTGTAACATTTTTAGTTAATTGGAACTTATTATTACCATGATGGTGAAAATTGGTATTTTCAATGCTTTAGCTTTTTTTTTTTTATCTTGTTCTGCACATCAGAACTATACTCTTTGGATGATTAAAGGTTGTATCAGCGATTTCTAGCCTGAAACATAAAGTGTCAAATTCAGCTGAGCTTTCTTCACGATCCGCTCGCTGCCTGCCCCATAAATTGTCTGTGAAAAAACCGCGTCTCTCTGGTCAGCCTAGGGTCCGAGATATGCCAAAAAAACAATCGGCACTACCAACCTTTCCACACATAAACAAACAGTGTTCCAACCAATCAGCGTCAGGGGTTTGGTGTTGTGGACTTTCGCTCCGCCTCCCTCACATCCCAGCACCAGTAGGAAAGTCCACAACAGCAAACCCCTGACGCTGATTGGTTGGAACACTGTTTGATTATCTGTGGAATAGTTGATAGCGCCAACAGTAAGTCATGGCTGGACATTTTCATGCTTCAAGTCACCCTGGTGTGCTACAAAAATGGAAATAGGAATTTATTTCAGAGATATTTTACTCATAAGAATTTCTAGGGGTGCCAATAATTGTGGCAAACATGCATTGGAAAAACATTTAATTCGTAATGTGAGTTTCCCCCAATTTTAATTGTTTTACTTTACTGAAAGGTTAGAATTTTATGATTTTTTTTTTGTGAAGGAACGATCAAAAGATAAACAATGCAGATTTACACAGCCGCCTTGCTCATATGTACCAAGGGTGCCAATATTAGTGGAGGGCACTGTGTGTGTATTGATTTTTTCTTGTGTTTATTTTGCTTAATTTCTTTAGTTCATTTTTCTCCAAGTGCTATTGAATACCTAAAACCATATTACTTACTGTTTTTTCTGTAGGGAGGAAGAGGAGGATGAGCAGCTGAATAAGATGATGCAGAATCTTGGTAAGTATGATTATGTATGTACACTACCAGTCAAAAGTGTATGAGCAGTAAGATTTTTTTAATGTATTTAAAGAAGTCTCTTCTGCTCACCAAGCCTGCATTTGTTTGATCCAACGTACAACAAAAAGAGTAAAATGTTGAAATATTTTTATTATTTAAATTAATTCTGTTTGAGTTATTTGAATATATTTTAAAATGTAATTTATGCCTGTGATTTTAAGGATACATTTTAGCATAATTGTCTTTATCATTTATTTAAAGCTTTTGAATTGTGTTAAAAATAGTGTTTAAAAAAAGCATTTTATTTCAGATAAATGCTGATCTTTGGATCTTTCTATTCATCAAAGAATCCTGAAAAAAGTGTTTTAAATATTGATAATATTTAATTAAAAGTGTTTCTTGGACAGCAAATCAGCATATTAGAATAATTTCTGAAGGATCATGTGTCACTGAAGACTGGAGTAATGATGCTGAATATTTAGCTTTGATCACAGGAATAAATTAAATTTAAAAAAATATATTTAAACAGAAAGCAGTTATTTTAAATATGACAAATATTTCACAATATTACTGCTTTTGCTGTATTTTGGATCAAATAAATGCAGACTTGCAAACAAAAAACATTAAAAATCTTACTGTTCAAATAATTTTGACTTGTAGTGTATTATAAATATGTATGTTTATGCAGCATTAAATTTTAACAAAAAAATTAGGTTTGCGCAAGATAAATATTTAACCTTTAACATTAAATAATATTTGAATGAATTTAATATAGATTTCCTCTGCATTTCTTGTAAAAGAGGATTCTCAAAGAAATGACCATTTCTTATTTTACAACAAATTACATTTTCCTAGCTAGAAACTGATTACTGTGCACCAGCTGGCTGTGATTTTAAAGAGGCAGAAATTTGCAGCCAACTCTATTTATTATGGTCCATTGGATGTCTGTTGGATGATTCAAAATGAACATCCCTTCCTGTTTGCAAATAATAAGAGGCTGGCAACGGAGAGACAATTGTTTATTGTCACCATTTGTTCGCTGATGGCAGAGAGAATTATTATTGCTAAGGTTTAGTGTCTGTTTCTAGTCAACATAATATAAACTGATCTATTTAGTATAATTGTAAAGCTGATTCCACATGAGGTTTCTACCATATTGCAATTAAGGCATTGGTATCTAATGAGCTAAATACAGAAAACTCTAATAAAACCATGCATTAATTGCACAATACTGTATGCACTTTCAACCAAGCAGTTCAGAGGTTTGGCCACTTCAGGTTGTTTTTTTTTAAGCATTTCTATCTCTAATGCTAAAACGAAAGTTTTCTTTTTGGATTAACTGACACCTGCGCACTCTCAAAGTGCTATGAATCTTGGGAGTAATTGTTCCATGCATTTTTATATATTCCCCAATTTGAAAGGCCAAACAGGAAAAGTAATGCAACCCATTTTGATTTAATGATCACTAATGGAAAGCATAGGTATCTAGCCTTGGCTAATGATCTGTCTGCATTTTCAAAGCTAAAATGACTGATAATAAAATGTATAATTTACTAACCCAATTAAACCAATGCATAAATGTGGGCAAAAGTCATAACCATTTGCAATTCATAAATGACATAAAAACCACCGGAAGATCCTGTAAGCGGTTACTGATGTTCTGTGGTCACCATTAGTAAATGACCTCTTGGTTTCTCTTGAAATGAACTTTATGTACCTTGCAGTTAAGTATGGGTTATGCTCTACCATTTGCAGATGTGAAGAAAGAAAAGCCCAAGAAAAAATCCATATCCCGCTGGTTTAGTCTGAAAAGTAAACGGCCGTCCGCAGAGGACTGATCCTCATGGAGGTGGTGTATGTGTTTGTGTGTTTTGTCCCAGACCGAATGTTTCCTTTGCAGTTTGAGGTCAGATCACTAAATCTAAATTGCAGTTACACATCCTTTAACAAATGCTGTTTTTTGTGAAATCTCATCATTATGTACTTTCACACTTTTTTTTTTTCACATACTTTTGCACATTTTTCGTCTGTCTCTTTGTCTCCTGTCATTGTGGGTGTGATTTGTGCATTTGTTAGCAAAGGTTTTGCACTTGAATCCTTTGTATAATGTTGTTTATATCTCTCAGTCAGTATTTCATTGGGGAATTGGACAGTGTTGAGAGAAAGGAAATTTTTTAAAGTCATATCGATTCATATTGGATCAAAGCTGAAAATGGACGGGTTAAGGTCCGACCTAAACTGTATTCACTCTCTGACACTTGACTTTTTACAATGTGTTTTTAATTGAGAATCACTAAGTCTTGCTGGTAACTATTCTGTTTTAAACATTTTAATGGTGTATTATACTGGCACACTTCTACTATCTCAACAGCAGGGGGCAGGCAGTGACTGATTTCAGCCATAGGACACTATGCAATCTAATTTCTCAACAACCTGTGGGAGAACTGATTTTAATAGGGTCTTTTAAAGAAATTATTTGGTGTGTTGTTTCATTGACCACTAGGATCATGCTTTCAACCACTGTTTTATTTATTTTTTCAGTTTTTTTCTATAAATATGTATTGTCTTCATATGATCTGCACTTTTTTTTTTTCAAATGTTCTTGCTCTCTTTTCACTGTATTTGATCAAAGGCACGTCTTAAACACGTGTAACAAACTGCTTAACTATTTGTACCAGAGTGGTTGCCTGTTTTTAATTTAAGCTAAAATGTCTTTATTTTTTTACCCAGTGCCCAACATTTAATTTCAAACCTTTATACTGTCTTCAATAAATTTTCATAGTCAACCTGGATGCATTTCTTTCCTTTTTGTTCCATCTGCAGGTATTAAATATGATTAGACCTTTTCTCTGATGTAGCGCTTTCTTTCATTTAGAATTAAATGAATAGAAATTAGAATAGAAATGCCATGTAAGCACTACAAATTGTGTAAAGAATGCAACAAATTACCTTTTAGTGTGACGATTTAGGTGTGCTTTTTTGTTAATTTCACTAGGAAACAGCAAATCTGAGCCTCTGTTATTTCT
>NW_027394763.1:0-13873 GCF_049309525.1 Garra rufa | reverse complement strand
CCATATAGAGTACATGGTATGACTTTCGCGGCATGTTCTACAGATTATCAAAGCTTCTTAGTTGGGTAATTCATGGCTTATGTGTTTTTTTTAGGGTGCAAGGCCGTCCCCTGTGCCACCAGTCTAGAGGCCCCACACTATTGCCTTAAACAGACTCTGAGCTTCCACTGGGATTTGTGGGATATCGTTGTTCCTTAGGCACCGACCGCAAACAGCTTTCAGCATGTCTTGCTCAACCGACCCCTTCTTCAACAGAGAAGACCCCAACTGAGAGTTTGGCATTGGGAAATTACAGACTGTTTCCCAAACTTTGCCAGTCAGAAATGTGAACTTATGTGAAACACATGAGACAAACCGTCTTGTTCCCTTCCTTTACATCCGTGCGAGCGCTCGTCGTCAGTGAGCTGTTGTTTCGAAATGTGATGTATTCAGTAACTGTGGCTCTGATCTTCTCTGATGGTCACCTCTGAGACTCTGGACATCATTGTGTTGTGCTTGCCAACGGTTTGCTCTCAGGATGCAGTATTTGTTAAGGACGTTCTATAAAGCTCATAAGCTCAGTCGCTCTAATGCAGTCCTATCAAATGCACATGTTTAATTTATGAACTCAGGACCAAACGTTTGGGTCATGCTCATGTGATATTGCCCTTTTTTAAACCTTAGTGATCCAGACATGCATTACACTTCACAAATATTCCATTTCTCTTTTGCGTTTATTCACAAACAAATTCCCACAATATGCAATATGTTTCTTTTAAAGGGGCATTCGGTAGTTTGGTGGTCACATTAGAGAAACGTAAGTGTAAAAACCAAAGAATGCATCCCTGAACAGCGATATATATATATATATATATACATACAGTGCCCTCCACTAATATTGGCACCCTTGGTAAATATGAGCAAAGGTGGATGTGAAAATAAATCTGCGTAATTTATCCTTTTGATCTTTCATTCAAAGAATTCACAAAATTCGAACCTGTCATTGAAGTAAATCAATAGAACCTGGGGGTGAAATCTCATTATGAAATAAATGTTTTTCTCTAGTTCACGTAGTTCACGTTGGCCACTATTATTGGCACCCAATTATTGCAAGATCCTTTTCCCAAGATAACAGTTCTGAGTTTTCTCCAACAATGTCTAATGAGTTTGGAGAACACCTGACAAGAGATCAGAGGCCATTCCTTCAAACAGAATCTCTCTCTTCCCAGCTTCATGTTGGTGCTGCTTCTCTTCAGTTTTTTCTACAGGGTTCAGGTCAGGGAACTGGGACGGCCATGGCAGAAGCTTCATTCTGTGCTCAGTGACACAATTTTTGTGTTGATTTTGATGTTTGTTTTGGATCATCGTCCTGCTGGAAGATGCAATCATGGCCCATTATAGGATTTCTAACAGAGGCAGTCAGGTTTTAATTTTTTATCTGCTGGTATTTGATAGAATCCATGAAGCCATGTATCTAAACAAGATGTCCAGGACCTCCGGCAGAAAAATAGGTCCACAAAATTAAAGACCCAGCAGTATTTTTAACCGTGGGCATGGGGTACTTTTTTTATCCCTGTCTGCACCAAAACCATTTGCAGGGTTAGCTGCCAAAAAGCTAATTTTTAGTTTCATCTGACCATAGAAGCCAGTTCTGTTTTGAAGTTCCAATCATGTCTGACAAGTGAATATGCTGGAGTTTGTTTTTGGATGAGCCAGGAAAATTTTTCTTGAAACCCTTTGGAACAACATGTGGTGATAGGGGCTGTTTGATCATTTTATTTTAGGCTTTCTGACCCCAAGACTCAACAATTCACTGCAATTCTCCAACTGTGATCCTTGTTGCCACTCAAACTCTCCTTCTGCATTAGGATGATATAGACACACATCCTCTTCCAGGCAGATTTGTAACATTTTTAGTTGTTTGGAACTTCTTAATTATTGCCCTGATGGTGGGAATGGGGATTTTCAATGCTTTAGCTCTTTTCTTACAGCCACTTTCTATTTGTGAAGCTCAACAAACTTGTTCTGCACATCAGAACTACATTCTTTGGTTTTACGTCTTGTGATGGATGATTAAGGGAATTTGGCTTTTGTGTTCCTCATATTTATTATCATGCGGAACAGAAAGTCATGGCTGGACAATTTTATACTCCTAGCCACCCTGGTGTGCTAATAAAATAATATTAATGGGAATATACTTTAGAGATATTTTACTTAGACAAATTTCTAGGGGTGCCAATAATTGTGGCCAACGTGAACTAGAGAAAAACATTTCATAATGAGATTTTCCCCTCAGTTTCCATCATTTTACTTAAAGGGTGCCAATATTAGTGGAGGGCACTGCATATATTCTTTTGCTGTTTGTCTGGAAACAAACTTTTCTCTTTTAATATTCATTTCAGTAAGTTATTTCAACCTAAAAGCTGCTTTCTGGTGAAATGTCATCAAGTGAAACCTTCCTCTATAAATGTTCAAATATTCTGGTTATATAAAAAGAAGAGTCTGGCTCACTACATTGTATAAAGAACCGCATTTTCTTTGTCTTCCCCTACTATCCAAAAAGAAGATTCCAGTGCCTTAAAAGTTATTTTTTACTTCAAAAACATCCTTCCACTTAGGGTTTATACATCCTTTCTGCATCCAAGTTTCAGTTACTGAGGTCTTGCGTACAGTATATCAGCAGCTAAATTTGGAATAACATACTGTTATTACTATTTCAGGAAAAATAGGATATGGCAGAAATAGAAAGAATAGTAGGTAGAGTCAGGGTTTAGCTAATTAGCATATTTCGATTAGCACCTGCTGGTAGACACTCCAGCTACACCATTTGGGTCCAAAATGCATCTTTATCTTAAAGACACAACCATTTAAAAACGTGTTTTTGCATAAAAAAAAAATAAATAAATCACAAATCACAAATATTTCAAAACTTACAGGGCTCCTGCTCCAGCCTAGCAACTGACATTGAGATAAATGGAAATGCTAGCAGCTAACTCTCTCCAGGCATACTAAACCATGTTGCCACCACCGAAAACCACTTTACTTTCTCAGGATGTTGTTTCTCTAAGCTCTGTTCCGCTATGATCTGAAAGCATTCTCAATAAAACTAAACAGGAAGGGAAAAGGACAAGAAAATGTTTGGCTTATTTTTAAAGAAACGGTACTCCCAAAATAAAAATGTTGCCATTTCGCAAGTCTTTGTCCAGATGACTTGCAATGTTGGTCATGATATGAATTACTTTTATGTTGTGTTTAATTATTTTGGAGAGCTTCGCATTGTACTACCATTCAAAGGTTTGTGGTGAGGTTTGATGTTTTTGAAAGAGGTCTATTATGCTTACCAAGGATGCATTTATTTGATCAAAAATACAGTAATATTGTGAAATGCTAACGTTTCAAATAACCATTTATTGTATTTTTAAATGTAATTAATTTTTAACAATTTACTTATTGTATTTGTTAGTCGCCTTCTTCCACTTTGGAAGTCTATGGCAGCCCATAGAACTGCTTGCGGAAAAGTTCTGAAATTTGGCACACAGATAAAGAAGTGTCTCAACAATAATAGCAAATTTGGTGTCTCTAATTCAAAACTGTCACTTGTCCAAATTTCACTCATGTTTATGCTAATAACTTTTGAACTGTAAGGGCTAAAAATAAAATTCCGTTTCTCCACTGATTCCTTAGCTAATGCCGAGTCGATTGCACCCCATGACGTCATTTTCCGTCATAAAAGATTTTCAGCCATTTTGAGAAAAACATACTTTTTTGAACTCGTCCTAGATGGTTCATTCAATTTTCACCAAAATTGACACAGATCATCCTGGCAAAAAGTTCTCAAAAGCTTTTTGATAGACCCATCTTTTCTCAAAAATCGTGCAAACTTGGTGTGTGTTATGATTACCATGAACCTGAGGTTACTTAGTGCCACCTAGTGGTCAGGAGATATGAAAATGGATGTTTTTGCTTATAACTTCTGAATGTTTTTGCCGAAAATCATAAAACTGGTCTATTTAGATTTGGAGCAGCATACAAAGTCGAACAATACCCCATTTTCCCATATCTGTCATTTACGAAGCTCTATATTTGTTGGCACCATGCCCTGAAGGTACTCCAAAAATTTGGCGCCAGCGGCAACTTGTGCTCAAAAATAATGACATTTCAAAAAATGCTAATAGCTTTTGATATTTTTTTACTATTATCATTGTCTTGATACATTGCCTTGGATCATGCTGAGAACATTGATACCATTTATACCATAATTGGCGGGACTTCCCATTCGCTATTTTAATTTTCTTTGAATTTTTTTTTCCATACTCCTCCTAGACTTTTAGTCCAATTTTTAGTCCAAATTTGACTCGGATCATCTTTGAACCATGCTGACAAAGTTATCCAAAGCTTTTTGATAGACCAAACCATTTTTAAATAACGCATCAATGAAATTGCTACCGAACGATACCCCATTTTCCAATATTGGCCATTTAAAATTTTATTTAAAAAAAAAAGTATCTTTTACTAAACTCTGTATTTGTTGGCATCATGCCCTGAAGGTACTCAACTAAAATTGTGGTACTTAACCAAACCTTGTGGTCAAAAAATATAATGAAATTAAAAAAAATGCTACTAGCTTTTGATATTTTTTGACTATTATCATTAGACTTGTCTTGATAGATTCTTTGGATCATGCTGAGAACATTGATACCAATTATACCATAATTTTTTTTCCATACTCCTCCTAGACTTTTAGTCCAATTTTTAGTCCGCATTTGACTCTGATCATCTTTGGACAAAAAGTTATCCAAAGATTTTTGATATCCAAAGATTTTTGATAGATTTTCTCAGAGATTTTTGATAGACCAAACCATTTTCAAATAACGCATCAATGATATTGTTATCGATTTGCACCCTATAATATCAAGTCGGTTGGACCCTATGACTTAATTTTCAAAAAAATTCTCAGCCATTTTGAATTTTTTGTCCTAGACAGTTCATTCAGATTTACACCAGAATTGACACAGATCATCTTCTGACCATCCTGACAAGAAGTTCTCAAAACCTTTTTTATAGACCCATCCGTTCTCAAAAACCATGCAACGAATTTGACGAGAAATTCACCAAATCGGACACAAGGCTATATCTCTCCAATGCTTTGTCGTATTCAGACCAAACTTGGTGTGCGTCATGATAACTATAACCTGAGTTTACTTGCACAGTTTCGCTGCATTGCCACCTACTGTTATAGAGATATGAAAAATGGCTATATTTGCTTATAACTTCTGAATCACAAGATTTGGAGCAGCACAATACCCCATTTTCCCATATCAGCCATTTTGTTATATTTTTTACGAACGTATTGATATAATTGCTAGGAAATATGTATGTGTCTTCAATACCATGCTCTGAAGGTACTCAAAAAGTTTCAAACCAGTGCCACCTTGTGGTCAAAAATTAATGAAACTTCAAAATGCCAATAGCTTTTGGATGATTTTTGTCTATTTTCATGAATCTGGTCTTGATAGATTCCTTGGATCAGAGAACATCGAAACCAATTATACCATAATTTGCTGAACTTCTCTTCTGCCATTTTGATTTTCTTTGACAATCAATTTTTTTTCGAACTCCTCCTAGAGTTTTTGTCAGATTTTCACCAAATTTTACTCAGATCACCTTCAAACCATGCCTATAAAGTTTTCAAAACCTTTTTGATGAACCAAACCATTTTTGAACGACGCATCAATGAAAATCTCATTACGGTGCCACCTATTGGTCAAAAGTGATACACCAGTAAATCGTATTATTAGTGATATTATTATACATTTATTATATTACTATATTTATTATTTTTCAGCGCTTTTCGCAGAATTGTGATATAAACACGCAAATTGCGAGTTATGAAGTCCAATTTGGAGGGAAAAAAAGACTGAAATGTTCCCAGAATTGCGAGTTTATATCTCACAATACTGATTTAATAACTTTTGGACAATTGCGAGTTATAAAGTCAGAATTGCGAGTTTATATCAACCAATTCTAAAAAAAAAAGTCAGAATTGAGTTTATATCTCACAATTCTGACTTTATAACTCTCAATTCTGATTTTATATCTCACAATTGTGAGAAAAAAAGTCAGAATTGTGAGATAAAAAGTCGCAATTTCCTTTTTAAAATGGGCTTCCATAATTAATTGCATCCTTGCTGAATAAAAGTATGTTTTTTATGGTAGAAGTATATCACCATCCACCTTCACTGTATGAAAACAGCAGCTTGGACATTCTGCCAGGCATCTACTTTTGTTTTGTTTTGTTTTTTTAACAGAAGAATGAACAATACAGGTTCAATTGTTATAACAAATTAAAATTTTCACGTGAAATATAAAGGAAAGGAAACCTGTCCTAGCAGATGTTCTCAGCTGTTTGTGGTGAGAACATGTGAAGGTGCGAGACATGAATACCAGTCGAGTTTGAAATAGACAGATTACCTGTGGTGTGCTACACATCTTCTTAACCCCACGGAAATTCATCATAACGTACTTCTTACCACAAAGTACCTTTTGCCACGCAGTACTGAGAGAGGCCTGCAAAAGAAAGTGTCAACCACAGAGTTTCAAAGAAAAGCACGCCAGCAGCATTTCTGAGTGTTTATTGAAACGTGGTATAAAAGTATCTGTGATGTCCCTCATAAATCGTCACATACAGGAAATAGAATCATCTCTGACGTGTTCGAAAACTATATCTTCTCATTCACAGTTTCAATGCCTCTTGTCGGCGGTGCACAGCGGTGATACGCATAGCAGTCACTTGTATGCTTTGTATTGCTGTCAGTTGCAAAGCACTAATTTTGACCTTTCTGTGACATGCGGAGGATTTGAAGCAAAAGCGCCTGAACTTCTTCATCCATCCGGCCCTGTTAAGTCAAAAACAGTCGGATAAGTGTAATATAAGACGTTCCTGTAGATGTAAGTTTGGGTTTATGGGTCTTACCTGTACAGCAGCTAATAGATGAGAACGATATACTGAAACAACAGCCTTGTGTTTGCGCTCCCAGTCCTAAGCACAAGACGAAAGACTTTAGATGTGTGTTACTCATTCAAACATGCGCACTCTTAAAAATAATGGTTCTTTATTGATATTGATCGCTCCGTGAAGAATCTTCATCCCTGGAATCTTTCCATTCCACAAAAGGTTCTCTATGGTGGGAAAAGTGTTTTTAAGGTTATTAGAAAAAAATGTCTTTAGGGAAGCATTTAGCGGGGAGGTCTTCACTGCGATGCCACAGAAGACTTTTTTTTTTTGGTTCCCCAAAGAACCTTTCCTTCAACAGGTTTTTCATGGAATCATCAATGCCCACAAATAATCTTTATTTTTAAGTATATATTTATTAATAAGGCTCATAAAGCGAGGTGGTCTTCACAGCGATGCCACAGAAGAACTTTTTTGGTCCCCCAAAGAACCTTTCCTTCAACAGTTCTTAAAAGAACCATTATTTTCTTCATTTGAAGAACTTTTAAAATTCTAAAGAACCTTTTTCCACTATCAAGAACCTTTTCTATCTTCCATGGATCTTGAAGGTTCTGCATGGAATCATCAATGCCCACAAAGAACCTTTATTTTTAAGTGTGCATTTATTAATAAGGCTAATAAAGCAAGGAGGTCTTCACAGTGATGCCACAGAAGACTTTTTTTGGTTCCCCAAAGAATCTTTCCTTCAACAGTTCTTCAAAGAACCATTAGTTTCTTCATGTGAAGAACATTTTAAAAATATGAAGAACCTTTTTTTCACTATTAAGAACCTTCTCCATGTTCCATGGATCTTAAAGGTTCTTTTTGGAACCACCAATGCCCACAAATCACCTTTATTTTTAAGTGTGTATTTATCAATTAGACTCATAAAGCAAGGAGGTCTTCACAGTGATGCCACAGAAGAACTTTTTTTCGTTCCCCAAAGAACCTTTCCTTCACCAGTTCTTAAAAAAACCATTAGTTTCTTCATGTGAAGAACATTTAAAAAATCTGAAGAGCCTTATTTCCACTATCAAGAACCTTTTCTATCTTCCATGGATCTTAATGTTTCTTCATGGAACCATCAATACCCACAAAGAACCTTTATTTTTAAGTGTGTATTTACCAATAAGGCTCATAAAGTGAGGAGGTATTCACTGCGATGCCACAGAAGACTTTTTTGGTTCCCCAAAGAACCTTTCCTTCAACAGTTCTTAAAAGAACCATTCATTTCTTTATGTGAAGAACATTTTACAAATATGAAGAAGCTTTGTCCAACGCCCTACGTCAAGCGCTTTTTTGACAGCTGACCAATGACAAGTGAGTAGCTAGACCAGGGGTCACCACACTCGGTCCTGGAGGGCCGGTGTCCCTACAGAGTTTAGCTCCAACCCTAATCAAACACACCTGAACCAGCTAATCAAGGTCTTAATAGGTATACTTGAAACTTCCAGGCAGCTGTGTTGAGGCAAGTTGGAGCTTAACTCTGCAGGACACCGGCCCTCCAGGATCAAGTTTGGTGACCCTTGAGCTAGACCTTTCGTTTCCATAACAACGAGAAAAAATGGGAAAGGTGCCGTTATATAGACTTTAATTTTATTGTTGTGAACCGGATTTGCCTCCCTGTTAACTTCAAAAACCGGCGTGCAGCACCGATAGCTTCTTGAGCCGCACATCGACATGTACAGTGGCGCCATTGCGCTTCGGGCGTCCCTTTTTCGAGTCCAGGCTTGCAGACCTTTCCCGATCCGTCCCCCGCTCTCTCTCTCTCCCACTTCGCTTTCTGTCTAAATACTGTCCTATCAAATAAAAGGCAAAAATGTCAAAAAAAGAAAAGAGCCAGCTTCCTTTTTTATCGACATTTGTGCTCCACACATAAGCTACTGTTGCAAAAAGATGCCCTCTGCTGCAACGCGTCCAGATTTTTTTGTAACTAAAAAAACGCCCTTGTCAACTTTTTCTTGTCAAAAAAGACGCCAAGTGTGAACACGCCGTAAGTGTGTATTTATCAATAAGGCTCATAAAGCGAGCAGGTCTTCACAACGATGCCACAGAAGAACTTTTTGGTTCCCCAAAGAACCTTTCCTTCAACAGTTCTTAAAAGAACCATTAGCTTCTTCATGTGAAGAACATTTTAAAAATCTGAAGAACCTTTTCCACTATCAAGAATCTTTTCCACGTTCCATGAATCTTAAAGGTTCTTCACGGAACCATCAATGCCCACAAATCACCTTTGAGTGTGTATTTATCAATAAGGCTCATAAAGCGAGGTGGTCTTCACAGCAATGCCACAGAAGAACTTTTTTTGGTTCCCCAAAGAACCTTTCCTTCAGCAGTTCTTAAAAGAACCATTAGCTTCTACATGTGAAGAACATTTTACAAATATGAAGAACCTTTTTTGTCTATCAAGAACATTTTCAATGTTCCATGAATCTCAAAGGTTCTTCATGCAACCATCAATGCCCACAAAGAACCTTTATTTTTAAGTGATTGTTTATCAATAAGGCTCATAAAGCGAGGTGGTCTTCACAGTGATGCCAAAGAAGAACTTTTTGGTTCCCCAAAGAACCTTTCCTTCAACAGTTCTTAAAAGAACCATTAGTTTCTTCATGTGAAGAACATTTTAAAAATCTGAAGACCTTTATTCTACTACAAAGAACCTTTTTCATGTTCCATAGATCTTAAAGGTTCTCAATGAAACCATGAATGTCTACAAAGAACCTTTATTTCATGTATTTGTCAACAAGGCTCATAAAGCGAGGAGCAATGTGTTCACCTGGAGTTGCTGTGTTAATGTGGTCACACGGTTCTGCAGTGCCAACTGTTGTCCAGGTATCCCTGAGGATGGTGGCGATGGGGAACGTCCCAGCGGAGGAGTCAAAGCCCCTAGAGCCTCCTTCAGACGAAAAACCTCTTTAGACAACTCTGTGATCTGCAAGACAGTAAAAAAGTGGACAGGCGTGAAAGTGTTATTTAAATACACATTACTTGATGCGATTCTCTGATTGGTGGAGTTTTTTCCAGAATTATGGGTAATATAGTTTTTCACCACTAATTCCACTACTGAAAAAGTTGAAATAATGTGAACCAAAGACTTCAACAAATGCATATAGCTTCGATTAACAACCTCATAGCTCACAGTAGGTCTTAGGTTTATGGTTAAAAAGTTGTTGTTAAAAATCACTTCCTCTATGAAGAAAATGAATGGGATTTTACTTCCAGAACCCGACTGCTGCAATCTATTCACAACTCCTCTCCTATGGCCTCATGGGATAGTAGAGTGTCCATTAAAGGTGCACTTCAGAATCTCACTGGAGGACATCCAGGTACTTATTGCCTACTGTTTAATCAATACTGTGAATTCGGACATACTACAGTTTGTATAGTGTTGAAGTACCTTGCGGTCTTTCTCCTTGATGAGCCCTTGTGAGTCTTGAATGTCCTGGTGGAGCTGTTGGATGTGGGTGGACTCGGCCTGAAGATCCGCCAGCTGCTTTTTAACAGTCTCCAGCTGGGATTCAGCCACCTGACGCTCGCTCTTATTAAATAAAGCCTCCCGCTGCACCTGGAACACCTGTAAAGGGAGACTTACTTAAAATACAACTTGGCTTCTTTTGAAGATATGTGCAAATAGGTGGAGTTGAACACATCACGGACAACACACACCTCAGTGCAGGTCTTCTCGTGCTTGCGTGCTAGATCGGCCATCTGGGCCGTCAGGGTGTTGATCTCAGCCTTTAGGGACAGTCTCTGGGCCTCATGGTCTTCTTTGGACACTAGGCCCTGTTCTAAAGCTTTCTGCGATCGCAGCTCTTTCAGCTCCGTCTCTTTTTCACTCAGAGCGTCCTGTGCTGCTCTTGCACTCTGCCGACTGTCCTCTAGAGAGCGCTCTAGCTCTGTCTGAAGTGAGAAAGAATCAAGCACAGAAATTTTAGTCCAGGAATGTCCAAAACTACTCTTGAAGGGCGAAGTCTTGCAGAGCTTAACTCCAGCTTGTCCCAACACACCTGGAAGTGTCTAGTAAGCCTGAAGGTATTGATTAGCTGGTTCAGGTGTGTTTATTTAGGGTTAGAGTTAGACTTTGCAGGACAGTGGCCCTCCAGGAACAGGATTGGACATTTTAACATCCTTACCTTGACTTTATCATGTTCTTCCTTGCTAACCGAGTCTTTTTGCACAGTCTGCAGCTCGGATTCAAGTCTGGCGAGCTCGGTTTGAGCTTGCTCACGCAGTGCCCTCTCTGCTTGGAGCTCTTTTTCAGTTTGAGCTAGCTGCTGGGCTATTGCGGACAGTGTCTCCTGGTGTTTCACCAGTGGTATTGCATCTCTCAGCTGCAGTACATCCTGAGCCCGGCTTTCTCTCTCGGCACACAGGGTGTCCAGAGCTTGTGCTGCCTCTTGCCTTGCAACTTCCAGCTCCTCCTTTATCGCCTCTAAGGTCCGTCCGCCCGGCGACAGGTGCAGGGAGTGCTCTGATTGGTCAAAAATTGGAGTTATATTTAAAGCCAAGAATCAAATGCTTAATCTCAGAGGGACAACAGGTGCACTCACCAGATGCAATGGAAACCTCTGAGCTCTCAGACGGGTCCTCGTCGTCCTCATCTTCGCCAATGTGGGATGGGGGGCGGAGCCTTTCCAGCTCCACCAAGGCCTGGTTGAGTCGGGTAGCCACTTCGGCTCGTTCTCGAGCTAGCTGGTTAAGCTGAAGCCCTAAAGTGACCTGAACCTCCTCAAACTGACCACGAGGGACGCTCTCCTTTAACGCCCGCTCAAGTTCTTCCACCTGTGCCTGCAACCCGTTCACCGGCGCTCCCTCGTTCTCCCCGTGCCCTGCCGTCTTGCTTCGCTGCAGGGCTTTGTCCAGCTCTTCCACTTGCTTTTTAAGGCTCACAACTGTCTCGTTCTCCTCCTCTTTCCCTTTCTCTCTATCCTGCAGAGCTGCCTCAAGTTCTGTCACTCTCTCTTTCAGCTGTTGGATGGTGTCGTTGTCACCTTCACTAAGCCCCTCCCCAACTGTCTTTTTGCTAGCTAGCTCCGCCTCCAGCTCCTGCACCCTCGCTCTCAGCTGCTGGTTCTCCAGATTTGCCCCTTCCTCAGGGGACTCAGAGACCCCTTCAGGCTTCGCTTCTGCTTCCTCCACCGAATAGACCCCCAGACGCATCTGTTCTTTGAGTTCCTCTAACTCAGCCTTGGCTTGGGCCAGCTGTTCCTCCAGAGCTTTTTGATCTTTCTCCCCTTTTTCCTCAGATCTAAGAAGGAAAGCAAACATTTTAATAACTTGACAGGATTCATATGTGCATGAGAGATTTATAGTAGTTTAGCTTAGGTAAGTTCAAGTTCCAGCTTCAACAACTGCCTTGTCAGTAGGGGTGAGAATTAAGATATTAAGATATTTTTGATGAAATCTGGGAGCTTTCTGACCCTGCATAAACAGCAACACAACTACCACGTTGAAGGCCCAGAAAGATAGTAAGAACATTATTTAAATAGTCCATGTGACATCAGTGGCTCAGCCATAATGTTATGAAGCTATGAGAATACATTTGTGTGCAAAGAAAACAAAAATAATGACTTAATTCAACAATTTCTTCTTTTCCGTGAATGTGGTAGTTGTGTTGCTGTCTATGCAGGGTTTGAAAGCTCTCGGATTTCATCAGAAATATCTTAATTTGTGTTCCAAAGATGAATGAAGGTCTTACAAGTTTTGAACAACATGAGGGTGAGTAATTAATGA
Source organism: Garra rufa (assembly GCF_049309525.1). Taxonomy (NCBI): domain Eukaryota; kingdom Metazoa; phylum Chordata; class Actinopteri; order Cypriniformes; family Cyprinidae; genus Garra; species Garra rufa. The sequence goes on along the minus strand of NW_027394763.1, from coordinate 1,170 downwards.
CACAATTTTCATTTTCGGGTGCACTAATTGTGCTTGGGTGAACTTGTGATTTATCACGTTTTTTTTAACCGCAGAAAGTCAAGCTGACTGACCGACCAATATTGTCATAAAAAACTTGTCAATTATGTTGCATGCGCCAGTATTAGTATAAAAAAGTAAATGATTTTATTATTTAAAACCAAAATATTTTCATATTTGCAATTTATATAATAAAACATTGACACTTGGCGTTCATGTATTACCATATTTTTGCCAACCAAATAAAGTAATGCGACTATGTAAATATATATATATTTTACGACCCCTACTTGTCAATGGTTACATTTCCTAATTTTCATTTACATAGGTTTGTTTTCTAAGTAAGTGCCAGTTCCAATAATTACCATTAACAATCTCTATCAATGATTGATTTTTTTTTTGAGTAAATATTGTGTAAAAGTACCATTTACAGTCAGCAATTTTGCAATATAGCTGAAGTCAGCTGTGCTTTAGCTTTATAAATAAGTATATTTATTATATTTGTATATTTAGACCATGACACATTTGATTATAATTGGATTTGATTTTAATAACAAGAAATCTGTTAAAATGTCAAGGTCACATTTTAAACCAAAACTAAAACAAATAAATAAGAGATTATATATATTTTTTACGTTTATAAATCCCATTTTTGTTTCAATTTTTTGGACATAATTTTTGTTACAATTAAGCACATTTTTCAATCAGTTCTCAATACTGTAATGCAAAAAATCAAATTCTTCGAATTAATTAATTAATTTTTTTCGCATAGTCAACTTACAAATGACCATGTCCACTCTTACATTTAAAATTACGTTGAAAACATCCAATAAAGAAAATATACAAAACGAGTGGATACAGGCGACATATACAGTGTGTGCTATTAGTAATTGACCTGAATCTGAAACAATCCGAAACATATCAAGCAAAAGATGGACAAAATATCAGTCTGATCTTATTTTAACCACATTACCCAGGATCCTCTGCGATGCTTGATGCTTCAGTCGAAGCCTGAGCTCTGGAGTATTTCTCCTGTAGTTCCTCAAACTCTCTTCTCAAAGATTCATACTGAGCTGTGGGAACAAAATCTGGACCTGAGCTCTGCATATCCGTGTCATCCTTCTCAAACATCTCCAGCATCTGTAAACCATA
>NW_027394762.1:0-13881 GCF_049309525.1 Garra rufa | reverse complement strand
ATATCATCTTTCCTCAGGGACATCAAAAGCACAGGTTTCCACCTTTTACATCGTCTTGGACTGAGAAGTTTCGCCTTGTCAGTCATGTGAAACCTTGGGTATTGTTGAAGAGCTGTTCAAGTAAAGTAAAGTATCATGATGCTCTGTCCAGCCTGTACATATTTTTTTTTAAAGACAAATGTATATAATAATGATATAGGTAGAACTGAAGTCAAAGAACTGAGAGCAAGGCAGTTGAACAAGCAGTATTCTTATTTAAGCAAAATGTTAAGTTCTGTCCTCTGTGCTCCATCCTTCAGCTTTCAGTTTTGTTTTTATTCAGGCGCCTCAAACTAATTCATGGAATGTATCCTGGTATCACTGTGGAGTTGTTTCTTGTTACTTCATCTGATGTATATCTACCTCTGGTTACACAATACTACTGCACTATTTTATAATTATTCAGGTTTGATTTTATATAATGCAATGATGTGTTTTTGACTATGCTGTATACAATTTTACTAAACATTTCTTGTTGGCACTGCAGACATGTATTAAATGTAAATGTTTTGCTGTTAGATTTTACAGTATTTTATGACAGCAGTTAATTTCAAAGTGTTTACATGCATGGAATTTCAAAATCCAATCTATGTATTTCCTGAAATAAAAGCAGCTAGTTGAGAGTATGGCTTTCAGTGTAGTCATTTCCACATAAAACATATTGTGTTTACCCTAAGAAGTGTTTTTAACACTGGTTAAAGAGTTTAAATTATAATTAACTAAATTTTAGAGTTAAAATTACTCTCCAAATGATTAATATTTTAACTCCAGAAAGTGTTAAAATCTAACTCTGAGAAAGTGTTAAATTCTACTCCATTGAATTTCCTTTTGAACTTTCAATTTGAGCGCATTGGTTTACTGGATCCTTGGACTGAAATGTTTACAGGGGTTCACTGGTTTAAGAAATTTCAGATGGTAAAAATCTGCTTCTTTTTAATTGTAAGGTATTTTTTTTTTTTTTTCATTATTATGTACTGATTTAAATGACTGGGGTGTGGGAAATTCCCTCGCCACATGGCCTTCCATGTTTCTAACTTGCAGTCAAGTGTATATGACATAAAAATATATTTTGTAATATCAATCAGTGCAAACAGTGCTATCTGCTAGCAAACTTTAGCGATTTTTTGCAAACGTTTATTTACAGAACAACACCATAAACACAAACACAAGATTAAAGGTAATATACATATAATGAAAAATTGTCATAAATATCCTTATTAATGGCAAAAATTACCTATATTTATAAGTCTGCTTGCTCGAGTGAGCAGGCATGTTGGAAAATGGAAATTTCTCTTAGCCCTTCGTTTGAAATGAGGTCCCGAAAATTCTTTGTTTGGAGGCCTATCTGGCCCTTCCCCTTCCCCCTACCCTTCCAACCTAACGAGAAATGAGACACCCCTAGCACTTCACCCCCCCCCCGGAGCCAAGCCAGCTCTTCTCACCTTTATTCATAGGTTGGGGGGAAGGTGAAAGGTGAAATGGCAAGTTTAAAAGTGACACGAACGACCCTCATTAACAATTGTGAGGTTAGATGTTTGAAAGGTTGTGAAAAAAATGGAGGCACCAGTGCAATCACTTTTTTTGTGTGAAAATAAATAAATAATTTCTTCATTTTTGCTTATAAAGGTATAGGAGTAATACATCATTCTGACCTGTAACGGGTCCATTTTTATTTTAGTGCACTCACAATAGCCTATAAACAACTCATGCGTTTATAAAATAAAGGAAAACAGAAGATGCGCTTTCTGCCGTCTGTTCTTGAACATCGCTTCACAATGAACAAAAGCTTTAAATTACCACTTTAAAACGAAATAATTCAAATCGAAAATAGAAACGTTCATTATGTAATCTGTAGGCCTAAAGATTTAAAGATATTTCTATATAAAGGCACGTCCAATTTAGAAATGGCGAGAAATTTTTCTATTTATCTCCATTATTGATGAATGTCTAAAATATAAAAGTAAGGAAAAGCCTAAAACAGGGCTGATTATATTTATTTTATAATTCTATTAAAATTATAATGTTATAGAATATACTATAAAATAATTATAATTACAAATTATACTGGCATAGAGTATATGTAAAACTTTAATAATTGTAGCTGCTTATATTTTCAGATTTTATGTTTCTCTGTTCTATATATCTTAAAATTTAGAGGATTTGCTGCAACGCAATTTTGTCCGATATGCAAATTATTTATTAGCCTATTAGTATTTTAATCCATAAAGCAAATGCTTTAAAAACACCTTTAAAAAATACTATTTTTGCATCCAGATGCTTTTAAAGAACTTTTCAATATACATGTTATCTTATATCTTAAATGAACTTGTATCTTAAATGTAAACCATGATTTCGTTGTATTCCCTGTGTAACGAATCTCTTACTTATAGCTACATTTTAGGTGCGTCTGAGCTTTGTTGTTTATGGTTTTTTTAAAAATCAAGAGTTGCGCGCACTCAACAAAACTGACAAGACTCATTTGAACGCTTCTGATAGACATTGCATTCCTAACCCAACAGAATCGTGTGTGGTTCGTTATAACACTGTAAAAACGCCTAAAAAGAATTACGGTGCAGATTATCTGATCTTAATGTAATGCCGCAATTTACATTTTCTATTCATTTTCATTTTATTGTCAACAGACGTAATATATTGATTTTGTTTGGGCAGGGGAATATGTCCAATTTAGTGGCATTTTTTGGCCCCAGGTCAAGCCTTCCCCAGCCTTACACACGCTCCGCCTATGATACTAACTATATATATACCCTTAGAATATATAGCCTATATATACCCACTTAGAATAATTTTCTTCCCGACCCGACACGCTAAATTTAATTCTCATTTCCAGAATCTCACATTTAACCATTTGGAAACAATGTCGAGTATAAAACTTTTTTCGCAGTACATCCATTATATTTCCATGTTCCACTTTTAAGACGTATTACAGCCCTGCATTTTAGTCCGTCAAAGATCAAATGCGGGCTAAAATTATATTTTAGACATTCAGTGGTGATTTAAAAAAAAATTGCAGCGCTGGAGGAACCACGAGACCAGGCTACCATGACGGTCCTGTTAGCAGCATTGAGCGCACGTTCAGCACAGCTTGGAAGGGTTCCTTGTTTAAAGCTTACCACAAAACACTGGCAAAAGTAAATACCATGACTGTCTAATAGTAAGGAGATATTTTAATTATTTATTTAGAAACTACTGTTTTCTGAGTCAGTGATGATGCAGTTAACAGTCCTCATATCCTCGTTGGACGCGCGCCTTTAGAGAGAAATGCATCTCTATGGACTAGCTACATAATAAAAACAGTTTTTGTTTTCTATTTGTTTTTTTCGTTAAGTAGTAATTTAAGTCTTTCTACATATTTATTTATCATGTCTGACAAAAAAATAACGGTTAAATATTTTCCACTGAAAAAAAAATGTAACTGATCGAGCTTGAGCCTTCATGTCCTAAAAATGTGTTTTGCTCTCTCCGCACAAACGATTGGATATGCACCTAATAGCGCATATTTATATCTATTATTATTTATTTCTTTTATTTTACATCTATGGATTTTAGTTTAGCCAATTCGTGATTTGAGAAGGCAAATTGAAAGAGTAGGTCAACTCACTGTCTGCCGCTTGGTCTTTAAGAAACAAAAAGCTTACGTTTAACGAACAAAAATGCTCCAATTTTTTTTTCTAAATTAACTTAATAAAAAGGAAACGAAATTATAAATACTTTGCCGTTACATACAGAATGAATTACCGATTATGGCGCCAGATATTGAAACAACAGACATAAATACTGTCCAAATAGCCCTCTTTGTGCAGGGCTTGGCCACAGAATGTTGTTCCTTGCGCCACCTGGTGGATATTATATGAAGCGCAACAACGTTTTAAAAAAACCTAAAAAAGCCCCTGCAGGCCGCCGCGTGGCGACGCGTGCTGAATTGCAGGCTGCCGCGTGAAAAAAGACGCATTTTTAATGGCCAGATCTGTATCCTCAATTTGTCGTCGACTCAAACCACCCCGTTGTATGTTAAATTTAATCATTGTCACCACCAGCCGTCAAATTCAATTTCTTATTTAGCATCGGACGGGGCTCCCCCTTCCGGTGCAGCAGGGCCGCGGCTCCCTTCGGTCACGGCGTGAGCCCTCCGTCTGTCATTCGGGTTACGCTGCCTACTCGACGGCGGATGTGCTCTCCCTGCCGGTGCAGCAGAGTCGTGGCTCCCTTCGGTCGCAGTGGGAACCCCTCATCCGACGCTCGTCGCCTCGCAAGGGGGTCTCTCCCTTCCGGTGCAGCAGAGCCGCAGCTCCCTTCGGAAGAAGTGAGAGTCCCTCCATCAATCGCCTATTTTATTGCCTATCCAGCATCGGACGGGGCTCCCCCTTCCGGTGCAGCAGGGCCGCGGCTCCCTTCGGTCACGGCGTGAGCCCTCCGTCTGTCATTCGGGTTACGCTGCCTACTCGACGGCGGATGTGCTCTCCCTGCCGGTGCAGCAGAGTCGCGGCTCCCTTCGGTTGCAGTGGGAGCCCTCCATCCGACGCTCCCCTCAAGGGGGACTCTCCCTTCCGATGCAGCAGAGCCGCAGCTCCCTTCGAAAACAGTGAGAGTCCCTTTATCAATCGCCTATTTTATTGCCTATCCAGCGTCGGACGGGGCTCTCTCTCTTCCGGTGCAGCAGGGCCGCGGCTCCCTTCGGTCGCAGCGGGAGCCCTCCATCCGACGCTCCCCTCAAGGGGGACTCTCCCTTCCGGTGCAGCAGAGCCGCAGCTCCCTTCGGAAGCAGTGAGAGTCCCTTCATCAATCGCCGATTTTATTGCCTATCCAGCGTCGGACGGGGCTCTTCCGGTGCAGCAGGGCCGCGGCTCCCTTCGGTCGCAGTGTGAGCCCTCCGTCTGTCACACGTTACGCTGCGTACTCTACAGCGGACGGGCTCTCCCTCCCGGTGCAGCAGAGTCGCGGCCCCCTTCGGTTGCAGTAAGAGCCCTCCATCCGACGCGCCAACCCCCGCCTCGCAAGGGGGACTCTTCCTTCCGGTGCAGCAGAGCCGCAGCTCCCTTCGGAAGCAGAAGGGGTCCCTCCATCAATCGCTTTATTTTTACACATTCAGCATCGGAATGGGATCCCCCTCCCGGTGCAGCAGGGCCGCGGCTCCCTTCGGTCGCAGTGTGGGGCCTTCCGTCTGTCACACGAGTTACGCTGCGTACTCGGCAGCGGACAGACTCTCCCTCCCGGTGCAGCAGAGTCGCGGCTCCCTTCGGTAGCGTGGGGGCCCTCCATCCGACGCACCTCGCAAGGGGGACTCTCCCTTCCGGTGCAGCAGAGCCGCAGCTCCCTTCGGAAGCAGTGAGGGTCCCTCCACCAATCGTCTTGATTCATATAAAAAAATAAAAATAAAAATAAAAATAAAAAAAATAAATAAAAATAAAACAAAACCCGCCTCGCAAGGGGGACTCTTCCTTCCGGTGCAGCAGAGCCGCAGCTCCCTTCGGAAGCAGAAGGGGTCCCTCCATCAATCGCTTTATTTTTACACATTCAGCATCGGACTGGGCTCCCTCTTCCGGTGCAGCAGGGCCGTGGCTCCCTTCGGTCGCGGCGTGAGCCCTCCGTCTGTCAGCCGAGTTACGCTGCGTACTCTACAGCGGACGGGCTCTCCCCGCCGGTGCAGCAGAGTCACGGCTCCCTTCGGTCACAGTGGGAGCCCTCCATCCGAGGCACCTCGCAAGGGAGACCCTCCCTTCCGGTGCAGCAGAGCCGAAGCTCCCTTCGGAAGCAGTGAGGGTCCCTCCACCAATCGCCTCATATTTTGCCCATTTCAGGGTCGGACTAGGCCCCCTCCTTCCGGTGCAGCAGAGTCGTGGCTCCCTTCGGTCGCAGTGTGAGCCCCCTATCCGTCGCTCGAGTTACGCTGCGTACTCGACGACGGGTGGGCTTTCCCTCCCGGTGCAGCAGAGTCGCGGCTCCCTTCGGTCGCAGCTAGGGGGCCACATCCGACCATCGAATCGTTTATAAAAAAAATTAAAAAAATAAATAATTGGCACTCTCCTCCTTTTCCTTACATAAATTTAGTTCTACGCATATTTTGGGGGGGCTACCTAAATTTCTTGCTTCGTGGCAGCTGTCCTATGCATAAAAGCTTCTTTGGGGAGTTCTCTGGTTCCGGCCTGTATTCCGGCCCGGAACCCTTCCCCAGGACAGCACGCCAAAATATGCTTAATACTCGCTCAAGCAGATTAGATGTAAGGGCGAACTCGTGAAATGATGTTTGATTAAACAAGGTTCAGGAGGAGCACGATCAGATAATCAACCCATTCGGCACAGGTGCAACCTGTTTAACCAATCATTCAATCAGCGTATCCTCTATATATATTACCAGCCGTCTTACCTCCATCCAGCGATAGTTTCTTGGCATCCCTCCTCCACCCCTACTCCCCACTTCTAATCTGTTTCGATCCTACACTAGCAGGGGGAGTTCTCTGGTTCCGGCCTGTATTCCGGCCCGGAACCCTTCCCCAGGACAGCACGCCAAAATATGCTTAATACTCGCTCAAGCAGATTAGATGTAAGGGCGAACTCGTGAAACAGCGTTTCAGCGCAGAACAAAGTTGGTTCAGGCAATGCAAGCTGAATCTCTGTCCAACTTTAAATTTGCAATCTGTGCATGAATAAAACCTATTTTGCAACACAGAGAAACATATCTGAAGGTGTTAGTGTTTTGCATGATTTTTGAAGTTAGACCCTGAAATGTCAGAAAACAGCGTTTCAGCGCAGAACAAAGTTGGTTCAGGCAATGCAAGCTGAATCTTTGTCCCACTTTAAATTTACACTCTGTGCATGAATAAAACCTATTTTGCAACTCAGAGAAACATATCTGAAGGTGTTAGAAGTGTTTTGCATGATTTTTGAAGTTAGACCCTGAAATGTCAGAAAACAGCGTTTCAGCGCAGAACAAAGTTAGTTCAGGCAATGCAAGCTGAATCTCTGTCCCACTTTAACTTTGCAGTCTGTGCATGAATAAAACCTATTTTGCAACACAGAGAAACATATCTGAAGGTGTTAGAAGTGTTTTGCATGATTTTTGAAGTTAGACCCTGAAATGTCAGAAAACAGCGTTTCAGCGCAGAACAAAGTTGGTTCAGGCAATGCAAGCTGAATCTCTGTCCAACTTTAAATTTGCAATCTGTGCATGAATAAAACCTATTTTGCAACACAGAGAAACATATCTGAAGGTGTTAGAAGTGTTTTGCATGATTTTTGAAGTTAGACCCTGAAATGTCAGAAAACAGCGTTTCAGCGCAGAACAAAGTTGGTTCAGGCAATGCAAGCTGAATCTCTGTCCAACTTTAAATTTGCAGTCTGTGCATGAATAAAAGCTATTTTGCAACACAGAGAAACATATCTGAAGGTGTTAGAAGTGTTTTGCATGATTTTTGAAGTTAGACCCTGAAATGTCAGAAAACAGCGTTTCAGCGCAGAACAAAGTTAGTTCAGGCAATGCAAGCTGAATCTCTGTCCCACTTTAACTTTGCAGTCTGTGCATGAATAAAACCTATTTTGCAACACAGAGAAACATATCTGAAGGTGCTAGAAGTGTTTTGCATGATTTTTGAAGTTAGACCCTGAAATGTCAGAAAACAGCGTTTCAGCGCAGAACAAAGTTGGTTCAGGCAATGCAAGCTGAATCTCTGTCCAACTTTAAATTTGCAATCTGTGCATGAATAAAAGCTATTTTGCAACACAGAGAAACATATCTGAAGGTGTTAGAAGTGTTTTGCATGATTTTTGAAGTTAGACCCTGAAATGTCAGAAAACAGCGTTTCAGCGCAGAACAAAGTTGGTTCAGGCAATGCAAGCTGAATCTTTGTCCCACTTTAAATTTACACTCTGTGCATGAATAAAACCTATTTTGCAACTCAGAGAAACATATCTGAAGGTGTTAGAAGTGTTTTGGATGATTTTTGAAGTTAGACCCTGAAATGTCAGAAAACAGCGTTTCAGCGCAGAACAAAGTTAGTTCAGGCAATGCAAGCTGAATCTCTGTCCCACTTTAACTTTGCAGTCTGTGCATGAATAAAACCTATTTTGCAACACAGAGAAACATATCTGAAGGTGTTAGAAGTGTTTTGCATGATTTTTGAAGTTAGACCCTGAAATGTCAGAAAACAGCGTTTCAGCGCAGAACAAAGTTGGTTCAGGCAATGCAAGCTGAATCTCTGTCCCGCTTTAACTTTGCAGTCTGTGCATGAATAAAACCTATTTTGCAACACAGAGAAACATATCTGAAGGTGTTAGAAGTGTTTTGCATGATTTTTGAAGTTAGACCCTGAAATGTCAGAAAACAGCGTTTCAGCGCAGAACAAAGTTGGTTCAGGCAATGCAAGCTGAATCTCTGTCCAACTTTAAATTTGCAATCTGTGCATGAATAAAACCTATTTTGCAACACAGAGAAACATATCTGAAGGTGTTAGAAGTGTTTTGCATGATTTTTGAAGTTAGACCCTGAAATGTCAGAAAACAGCGTTTCAGCGCAGAACAAAGTTGGTTCAGGCAATGCAAGCTGAATCTCTGTCCAACTTTAAATTTGCAGTCTGTGCATGAATAAAAGCTATTTTGCAACACAGAGAAACATATCTGAAGGTGTTAGAAGTGTTTTGCATGATTTTTGAAGTTAGACCCTGAAATGTCAGAAAACAGCGTTTCAGCGCAGAACAAAGTTGGTTCAGGCAATGCAAGCTGAATCTCTGTCCAACTTTAAATTTGCAGTCTGTGCATGAATAAAAGCTATTTTGCAACACAGAGAAACATATCTGAAGGTGTTAGAAGTGTTTTGCATGATTTTTGAAGTTAGACCCTGAAATGTCAGAAAACAGCGTTTCAGCGCAGAACAAAGTTGGTTCAGGCAATGCAAGCTGAATCTCTGTCCAACTTTAAATTTGCAGTCTGTGCATGAATAAAAGCTATTTTGCAACACAGAGAAACATATCTGAAGGTGTTAGAAGTGTTTTGCATGATTTTTGAAGTTAGACCCTGAAATGTCAGAAAACAGCGTTTCAGCGCAGAACAAAGTTGGTTCAGGCAATGCAAGCTGAATCTCTGTCCAACTTTAAATTTGCAGTCTGTGCATGAATAAAAGCTATTTTGCAACACAGAGAAACATATCTGAAGGTCTTAGAAGTGTTTTGCATGATTTTTGAAGTTAGACCCTGAAATGTCAGAAAACAGCGTTTCAGCGCAGAACAAAGTTGGTTCAGGCAATGCAAGCTGAATCTCTGTCCAACTTTAAATTTGCAATCTGTGCATGAATAAAAGCTATTTTGCAACACAGAGAAACATATCTGAAGGTGTTAGAAGTGTTTTGCATGATTTTTGAAGTTAGACCCTGAAATGTCAGAAAACAGCGTTTCAGCGCAGAACAAAGTTGGTTCAGGCAATGCAAGCTGAATCTCTGTCCAACTTTAAATTTGCAGTCTGTGCATGAATAAAAGCTATTTTGCAACACAGAGAAACATATCTGAAGGTGCTAGAAGTGTTTTGCATGATTTTTGAAGTTAGACCCTGAAATGTCAGAAAACAGCGTTTCAGCGCAGAACAAAGTTGGTTCAGGCAATGCAAGCTGAATCTCTGTCCAACTTTAAATTTGCAATCTGTGCATGAATAAAAGCTATTTTGCAACACAGAGAAACATATCTGAAGGTGTTAGAAGTGTTTTGCATGATTTTTGAAGTTAGACCCTGAAATGTCAGAAAACAGCGTTTCAGCGCAGAACAAAGTTGGTTCAGGCAATGCAAGCTGAATCTTTGTCCCACTTTAAATTTACACTCTGTGCATGAATAAAACCTATTTTGCAACTCAGAGAAACATATCTGAAGGTGTTAGAAGTGTTTTGGATGATTTTTGAAGTTAGACCCTGAAATGTCAGAAAACAGCGTTTCAGCGCAGAACAAAGTTAGTTCAGGCAATGCAAGCTGAATCTCTGTCCCACTTTAACTTTGCAGTCTGTGCATGAATAAAACCTATTTTGCAACACAGAGAAGCATATCTGAAGGTGTTAGAAGTGTTTTGCATGATTTTTGAAGTTAGACCCTGAAATGTCAGAAAACAGCGTTTCAGCGCAGAACAAAGTTGGTTCAGGCAATGCAAGCTGAATCTCTGTCCCGCTTTAACTTTGCAGTCTGTGCATGAATAAAACCTATTTTGCAACACAGAGAAACATATCTGAAGGTGTTAGAAGTGTTTTGCATGATTTTTGAAGTTAGACCCTGAAATGTCAGAAAACAGCGTTTCAGCGCAGAACAAAGTTGGTTCAGGCAATGCAAGCTGAATCTCTGTCCAACTTTAAATTTGCAATCTGTGCATGAATAAAACCTATTTTGCAACACAGAGAAACATATCTGAAGGTGTTAGAAGTGTTTTGCATGATTTTTGAAGTTAGACCCTGAAATGTCAGAAAACAGCGTTTCAGCGCAGAACAAAGTTGGTTCAGGCAATGCAAGCTGAATCTCTGTCCAACTTTAAATTTGCAGTCTGTGCATGAATAAAAGCTATTTTGCAACACAGAGAAACATATCTGAAGGTGTTAGAAGTGTTTTGCATGATTTTTGAAGTTAGACCCTGAAATGTCAGAAAACAGCGTTTCAGCGCAGAACAAAGTTGGTTCAGGCAATGCAAGCTGAATCTCTGTCCAACTTTAAATTTGCAGTCTGTGCATGAATAAAAGCTATTTTGCAACACAGAGAAACATATCTGAAGGTGTTAGAAGTGTTTTGCATGATTTTTGAATTTAGACCCTGAAATGTCAGAAAACAGCGTTTCAGCGCAGAACAAAGTTGGTTCAGGCAATGCAAGCTGAATCTCTGTCCAACTTTAAATTTGCAATCTGTGCATGAATAAAAGCTATTTTGCAACACAGAGAAACATATCTGAAGGTGTTAGAAGTGTTTTGCATGATTTTTGAAGTTAGACCCTGAAATGTCAGAAAACAGCGTTTCAGCGCAGAACAAAGTTGGTTCAGGCAATGCAAGCTGAATCTTTGTCCCACTTTAAATTTACACTCTGTGCATGAATAAAACCTATTTTGCAACTCAGAGAAACATATCTGAAGGTGTTAGAAGTGTTTTGCATGATTTTTGAAGTTAGACCCTGAAATGTCAGAAAACAGCGTTTCAGCGCAGAACAAAGTTAGTTCAGGCAATGCAAGCTGAATCTCTGTCCCACTTTAACTTTGCAGTCTGTGCATGAATAAAACCTATTTTGCAACACAGAGAAACATATCTGAAGGTGTTAGAAGTGTTTTGCATGATTTTTGAAGTTAGACCCTGAAATGTCAGAAAACAGCGTTTCAGCGCAGAACAAAGTTGGTTCAGGCAATGCAAGCTGAATCTCTGTCCAACTTTAAATTTGCAGTCTGTGCATGAATAAAAGCTATTTTGCAACACAGAGAAACATATCTGAAGGTGCTAGAAGTGTTTTGCATGATTTTTGAAGTTAGACCCTGAAATGTCAGAAAACAGCGTTTCAGCGCAGAACAAAGTTGGTTCAGGCAATGCAAGCTGAATCTCTGTCCAACTTTAAATTTGCAATCTGTGCATGAATAAAAGCTATTTTGCAACACAGAGAAACATATCTGAAGGTGTTAGAAGTGTTTTGCATGATTTTTGAAGTTAGACCCTGAAATGTCAGAAAACAGCGTTTCAGCGCAGAACAAAGTTGGTTCAGGCAATGCAAGCTGAATCTTTGTCCCACTTTAAATTTACACTCTGTGCATGAATAAAACCTATTTTGCAACTCAGAGAAACATATCTGAAGGTGTTAGAAGTGTTTTGGATGATTTTTGAAGTTAGACCCTGAAATGTCAGAAAACAGCGTTTCAGCGCAGAACAAAGTTAGTTCAGGCAATGCAAGCTGAATCTCTGTCCCACTTTAACTTTGCAGTCTGTGCATGAATAAAACCTATTTTGCAACACAGAGAAACATATCTGAAGGTGTTAGAAGTGTTTTGCATGATTTTTGAAGTTAGACCCTGAAATGTCAGAAAACAGCGTTTCAGCGCAGAACAAAGTTGGTTCAGGCAATGCAAGCTGAATCTCTGTCCAACTTTAAATTTGCAATCTGTGCATGAATAAAACCTATTTTGCAACACAGAGAAACATATCTGAAGGTGTTAGAAGTGTTTTGCATGATTTTTGAAGTTAGACCCTGAAATGTCAGAAAACAGCGTTTCAGCGCAGAACAAAGTTGGTTCAGGCAATGCAAGCTGAATCTCTGTCCAACTTTAAATTTGCAGTCTGTGCATGAATAAAAGCTATTTTGCAACACAGAGAAACATATCTGAAGGTGTTAGAAGTGTTTTGCATGATTTTTGAAGTTAGACCCTGAAATGTCAGAAAATGATGTTTGATTAAACAAGGTTCAGGAGGAGCACTATCAGATAATCAACCCATTCGGCACAGGTGCAACCTGTTTAACCAATCATTCAATCAGCGCATCCTCTATATATATTACCAGCCGTCTTACCTCCATCCAGCGATAGTTTCTTGGCATTCGGTTTGGCGTTGGTCAAAATATTACAGTCAAAGACTAAACCTGTACCGGGGGTTTTGGATCATCCGTTGCAATCTGTCGGCCTTAGATTGACTTCGCCTCGCTCGACACCACTAGTACCGCACGAGACCCGGCTTTCGAGCGTCGCAGCGACAAGCCTCAGACCAGCCTGGGTCGCGCCCTACTTCTCACCGCAGCAAACCCGACTCGCTTCCCGCTTTGGTTCAACTATTCACCGCTGCCTTTTCCGGCCGCAGCGCTTCATGTAGTCAGACCACCAGCTCTCGTAGCAGTCGCTAGCGAGAGACGGGCCGTGTTGTTAATTATTTTTAGGTAAGTTTAGTGGACGGTATACGGCGTATACCCACTATTTAAAACCCCTTTTGATGTGCATTATTCAGTAACGTTAGTGTTCCGCATTAGCCAAAATCATGACAGTCTACCACATCCAGTCATATGTGAATAAATGTAAATATTCGCTAAAGACAGTGATAATGCAGCCAGGACCGTGGCGCCGGCTTGCTATGAAATGTATTTGATGATTGCGCCTAATACGCCCGCTCCCTAGTCATTTGAATCACTACAAAAACAACACCTTACAAAGAAAACTAGTAAGATTTTTACGATCAAACGTTTCTTAAACCAGCGAACCCCTGTAAACATTTTAGTCCAAGGATCCAGTAATGCGTTCAAATAGAAAGTTAAAAACGAAATTCATAAACGAAGCGTATGGCCACTTCTCCAGGCATTACTACACCACTTGTTAAGCCGCTAAAGGCAGTCAGTTGTTGCTAAAAGCCGATAAACAATGCGATGCATAATTTGTTCATGTCATTTCGTAACCAGAACACAAATGAAATTATTAAACTTTTCTGTGCGTGATGTTTCAGTATTGTAGCTGGGTTTTTAAATTACACATTGTACTCCGAGATAAATAAGATAAGGATTATAGAAAATAAACTGTGTTCTTAAATTAACAATTTTGAAGTGGCAAACTAACAACTAAGGCGCATCATAAGGCAACCATTAATATTTTTGTTGAGTTCAACTATAGCAACCTACCGGTATTTAGACTTTTTTCACACACACACAATCTCAAGGTAAAGTTTGTTCCGCTACAGGTCTGCACCTGTCGTATGCCCTCGTTTAAAATAATGCCTCTTACCTTTTCTGTTTATCAAAGTGTTGTTATCAACAAAGACACGTTTTACTAGTTTGTAATATACATGTTCATTCAGGCTGCTGACCGCTGACAAAATAATATGCTCAATAGCGCCAGCTGGTTTCTGTTTTCAAACTCTGGTC
>NW_027394761.1:0-13886 GCF_049309525.1 Garra rufa | reverse complement strand
GATTCTTATTAGGGCCCGAGCACCGATGGTGTGAGGACCCTATTGGATCTGCTCCGTTTCTTATTAGGGCCCGAGCACTACAGTGCGAGGACCCTATTGGAATTGCTCCGTTTATTAGGGCCCGAGCACCGATGGTGTGAGGACCCTATTGAATCTGCTCCGTTTATTATTATTATTAGGGCCCGAGCACCGATGGTGTGAGGACCCTATTGGATCTGCTTCGTTTATTATTATTATTATTAGGGCCCGAGCACCGATGGTGTGAGGACCCTATTGGATCTGCTTCGTTTATTATTATTAGGGCCCTTTTTTTTTACACCTTCCGGGCACTTTTGGGGGCCTTAACATACTCAAAAACTCTTGAATCTTTGAGAGTCTGATATTTTGAGAAAATATAAAGGGTCACTAAGTCATTCATTGTTTGTATTTTGCAGTTGTTGTTTATTTATTTATTTTTTTTTTTACTGAACTATACCATGAACTTGTCCTATTCAGTCACATAGCAAAAGATTAAGAAAAATGCAACTTTTAGCATTAGCGATTTATCTTCATTGATAGACATTTATTTTCATAGTGTTATTTATTGAATATAAAATTTAAATTAACAATTTCAAGACAAACTTGGACAACAAAACAAGCTTTGCTGTTATCTGTTCAAAACATCTGAAAATTATACCATTTTAAGATGAGTTGTATATATATATATATATATATATATATATATATATATATATATATATATATATATATATATATATATATATCGCACCATTTCAATACTCAACTTGTTTTTAAAGATATTTTGAAAGAATGAAGCGTTTATAGAGCACTTTATTGTGTATTGCTGTACACCCCCATGAACTGTGTTCATGTTCATGTTAATTCACAGTACATAAACTATATATGAATACTTTTTTTAGCTTAATATTAATTAACATTAATAAATGCTATTTATTTATTGGTCATGTTAACTAATATAGTTAATGCTAACAAATGAAACTGAATGGCAACATTTTATATTTTGTGTGTATGTGTCTGTGTGTTGATTTTAAAGTCTAACCCTTTCAATTCTGTAAACTTAAAATCCAAACTAGCAGAGGGTTACTGTGAATGCATGTGCCAACTGGGCACCGTTTTCCTTATTGATTCTTAGTTATGTAGCGCTTAAGAGTGATGTCTTGTAACAGGAGGAGTCACCAGCAAAGTAATATCCACACAAAACTTGTACAGATAGGTAACAATGACATTTAAGCAGAAGTGGTGGATGTAAAGCAAGCAATAATAACATTTTGTTATCATCATGAATCATGTTCTTATCATCATCATCAGAGTATAGGGAAAATTTTGCATATTGGTTCACAGTTGGCATTATCTGAAGTCCTTGCATTGATTGCATTTAATTAAATCAACATTATATTTGGTCAGTCTGATCTTGAGGCCTTAGAGATGTTAAATTGTGAAGATCTTGAGTTTTCATTAAAGGGCATGTCCGTGGTGGCCTGACAAAGTTTGATGTTTCTGCATAGACATAGAAGTTGTTATAACTTAGCCATAAAATGTCTGATCTGCCACAAAATTCACAGGTTTGGTAAGAGTCCTGGCCTGAAGACACCTAAAGACTAATATTCAGATATTATCATAGCGCCACTTGTTGGCAGCAGGATATATCATATCTTTCACTAACTCAAACATACCAAGGTCAATCTGCACCAAACTTCATATGTTTGATAATAGTGCTGGCCTGAACACATCTACATGCCAATAATTAGTTACAGGCATAGCGCCACCATCTGGCAGCGGCAAGTTTGGCACATTTAAATGACTTATGACATATTTTTTCTATATTTACTGTATTAAAAGCATACTGCCCACCGTTTGCTGATTTCCTGAAGCCACCAGTCGGCGGTGAGCCCAGGTGCGAGGGCCTGTTCATCGCTGCTCGCAGCTTTAATTATTATTAGGGCCCGAGCCCAAAAGGGCGAAGGCCCTATTGTTCTTCTAAGGGTTATTATTTTTTTTATTTTTTTATTTTTATTTTTTTCAACCTTCCGGGCACTTTTGGGGGCCTTAACATACTCAAAAACTCTTGAAAATTTGCACACTCGTCGGAATCTGCGGCCATCAGGACGCCACAGAGGCTGGGACCCGGGCGTGGTTCAGGGCCTCTACAGCGCCCCCTGGAACACAGTTTGAAAACTTGATGTACTGCGCACACATACTTGCACGTATTCATATGAAACTCGGTACACATATAGATCTCACTGAGCCAAACAACTTTTGTACTCTATGTCATAGGCTCCACGCAACAGGAAGTGAGATATTTAGGGCTGTTTAAAAAGCCCATGCTCTGGAATTTAACGTACTCCTCCCAGGAATTCCATGGGATTGTCACCAAACTCGGTCAGCATGATCTCAAGACATTGGGGACGCTAAATTGCGAGGAGATTTTTGATATCTCGAACGGTTTGGCCGTGGCAAGGCGACAAAGTTATGGCGAGAAATGAGAAACTGGAAGTGTCTAATAACTGTTGACCACATTGCCTGATTCTGATGAAACTTCACCAGTTTGTTCGTCGTATGATGCCGATTCCATAAATGTGACTATTATGAGTCAAAGTTATAGCGCCACCAACTGGCAGCAGGAAGTGTGTCATTTTCAAAATGCTTTGAAATCAGCCTCTTAATTTTACTCGCCATAGACATATAAGTTGTCATAACTCAGCCATAAAATGTCCGATCTGCCTCAAACTTCACAGGTTTGGCAAGAGTCCTGGCCTGAAGATACCTAAAGGCCAATATTCAGATATTATCATAGCGCCACCTGTTGGCAGCAGGATATATCATATCTTTCACTAACTCAAACATACCAAGGTCAATCTGCACCAAACTTCATATGTTTGATGAAAGTGCCAGCCTGAACACATCTACATGCCAATAATCAGTTATAGGCATAGCGCCACCAGCTGGCAGCAGGAAATTTGGCACATTGAAGTGACTTTGACATATTTCTCCTATTTTTACTGTATTAAAAGGATACTGCCCACCATTAGCTGTGTTCCTAAAGCCACCGGTCGGCGGTGAGCCCGTGTGCGAGGGCCCGTTCATCGCTGCTTGCAGCTTTAATTATTATTAGGGCCCGAGCACCGATGGTGTGAGGACCCTATTGGATCTGCTCCGTTTATTATTAGGGCCCGAGCACCGATGGTGTGAGGACCCTATTGGATCTGCTTCGTTTATTAGGGCCCGAGCACCGATGGTGTGAGGACCCTATTGAATCTGCTCCGTTTATTATTATTATTATTATTATTATTATTATTAGGGCCCGAGCACTACAGTGCGAGGACCCTATTGGAATTGCTCCGTTTATTATTATTCTTCTTCTTCTTCTCCAAAATGAAAAGTCTTTTTGAGGGCCTAAACATGCCCGAAAACTCACGAAACTTTGTACACGCATCAGACCTGGCGAAAATTTACATCTGATATGGTTTTCAAAAGTGGGTGTGACAAAATGGCTCGATAGCGCCACCTATAAAATTTCAACGGAGTGCGCCTCGAGCTACGTTTCACGTACATGTACGAAACTCAGTACACATATGTAACACACCAATACCTACAAAAAAGTCTCCTGGTGCAACATCCGAAACCCAACAGGAAGTCCGTTATATTGAATTTCCTGTACGATTTTTGTGCAGTTTTTGCCATTTTCAGGCCTCGTACTTTAACGAACTCCTCCTACAGTTTTTATCCGATCATCTTCAAATTTGCTGAGTGTCATCATAAGGCCTTTGCGATGTTAAATTGCGAAGCTTTAGAGTTTTCGTCGAAGGGCGTGTCCGTGGCGGCCTGACAAACTTTGATGTTTCGCCATGAAAAAGGAAGTTGCTATAACTCAGGCATACGATGTCCGATCTGCCTCAAACTTCACATGTTTGATGACAGTCCGGTCCTGAACACACGTCAGTGCCCAAATTCAGTTATAGTCATAGCGCCACCTGCTGACAACAGGAAATGACATGTTTAACACTGTTACGGACTCTTAGCAACATATTGAAAAGCGTTAACAAGTCTTAAATAGGCTAGCAACATGCTACAAACATGCTAAAACATGCTAGCAACACTTAGCTAAGAGCTAAAGCATGCTATTAATACAAATACAAAAGGAAATTGCTGTAACTCATGTATATACTGTTGAATCTGACCCAAACTTAATATTCAACATGCTACAAAAATAATAAAGCATGCTAGCAACACTTAGCTAATATGCTAAAGCATGATAATAATACAATAAAACAGGAAGTTACTCTAACTCAGGCATAACATGTCAAATCAGCCCCAAACTTAACATGTTTGATAAGAATCCTGGCCTAAACACATGCCCATGCCCGTATTCAGTTATAGTCATAGCGCCACCAGCTGGTAACAGGAAGCCACATGTTTAATACTGTTGTGGATGCCTAGCAACATTTTAAAAAAATTCAACAACTGTTAAACAGGGTAGCAACATGCTAGAAACATGCTATAACATGTTAGCAACATTTAGCTAAGTGCTAAAGCATACTCTTAATGCAATAAAACAGGAAGTTACTGTAACTCAGGCATGCAATGTCCAATCAGCCCCAAACTTCACATGTTTGATAACAGTCCTGGCCTGAAGATATCTACATGCCAATATTCAGTTATAGTTATAGCGCCACCTACTGTCAACAGGAAGTGACATGTTTAACACTGTGACACACTATTAGCAACACACTAAAAAGCCATTGAGTGCTAAACTAGTTTAAAACGTACTCAAACATGCTAGCAACACTTACTTAGTGCTAAAGCATGTTGTTAAAGACATAAAACAGGAAGTTACTGTAACTCAGACATGCAATGTCCAATCAGCCCCAAACTTCACGTTTGATAAGAGTCCTGGCCTGAAGATATATACATGCCCATATTCAGTTATAGTCACAGCGCCACCTGCTGACAACAGGAAGTGACGTTTAATGGTGTTACGGACTCCTAGCAACATAATAAAAAGCGTCAGCAAGTTTTAAATAGGCTAGCATCATGCTAGAATCACGTTAAAACATGCTAGCAACACTTAGCTGAGAGCTAAAGCATGATATTAATACAAAGAAAAATAAGTGTAACTCATGCATACAATGTCCAATCTGACCCAAGCTTAATATGTTTGATAAGAGTCCTGGTCTGAACACAAGCCCATGGCCATATTCAGTTATAGTGATAGTGCCACCTGCTGGCAACAGGAAGTCACATGTTTAATACTATTGTGGATGCCCAGCAACATTTTAAAAATATCAACAAGTGTTAAATAGGGTAGCAACATGCTAGAAACATGTTAGCAACATTTAGCTAAGTGCTAAAGCATACTCTTAATGCAATGAAACAGGAAGTTACTGTAACTCAGGCATGCAATGTCCAATCAGCCCCAAACTTAATATGTTTGAGAAGAGTCTTGGCCTGAATACATTTACATGCCAATATTTAGTTATAGTCATAGCGCCACCAGCTGGCAACAGCAAATTACTTGTTTTACACTAACTTAAGCATGCAATGTACAATTTGCACCAAACTTGACATGTTTGCCAATAGTCCTGGCCTGAAGACATCTAAAAGCCAATATTTTGTAATAGCGCCACCTGTTGGCAGCAGGATATGTCATGACTTACACTCAAGCATGCCATGTTCAAGCTTCACCAAACTTCATATGTTTGATAAAAGCACTGGCCTGAACACATCTGCATGCCAATATTCAGTTATAGGCATAGCGCCACCAGCTGGCAGAAGGAAGATTGGCACATATCAATGACTTTGACATATTCCTCCTACATTTTCTGAGTTAATAGCATAGTGCCAACCATTCGCCACCGATCGGCGGTGAGCCCAAGTGCGAGGGCCCTACCATCGCTGCTTGCAGCTTTAATTATTATTATTATTCTTCTCCAAAGTGAATCGCATTTTAGAGGACCTAAACATTCCCGAAAACTCACAAAACTTTGCACACACATCAAACCTGGCGAAAATTTACGTCTGATTTGGGTTTCAGAAGTGGGTGTGGCAAAATGGCTCGACAGCGCCACCTTTAGACGTTCAGCGGTGTGCGCTTTCAGCTGTGATTCACGTACATGCACGGAAATCGGTACACACATGTAACACACCAATACCTACAAAAAAGCCTCTTGGAGCAAAATCCGGAACCCAACAGGAAGTCGGTTAATATTAATATTCTCAACAAAATTTGTGTCATTTTTGCCTTTTTCAGGTGTCGTACTTGAACGAACTCCTCCTACAGATTTATTCAGATCAACGCCAAATTTGCTGAGTCTAGTCTAAAGCCCTTTGTGACGTTAAATTGTGAAGATCTAGAGTTTTCATCGGAGGGCGTGTCCGTGGCGGCCTCGCAAATTTCGATGTTTCGCCATGAAAAAGGAAGTTGCTATAACTCAGGCATACAATGTCCTATCTGTCCCAAACTTCACATGTGTGATAACACTCCTGACCTGAAGACATCTACATGCCCATATTCAGTTATAGTCATAGCGCCACCTGCAGGCAACAGGAAGTGTCATGCTGTACTCTACAACCAACTCCTCCTAGAGATTTATTCAGATCAACACCAAAATCGTTCAGTCTAATATAAAGGCCGTAGCGATGTTAAATTGTGAAGATCTTGAGTTTTCGGTAAAGGGCGTGTCCGTGGCGGCCTGACAAATTTCGAGGTCTCGCCATGGATATAAAACTTGTTATAACTCAGCCATAAAATGTCCGATTTGCCTCAAACTTCACATATTAGATAAGAGTCGTGGCCTGAACAAATCTGAAGGCCAATATTCTATTATAATCACAGCGCCACCTGTTGGCAACAGGAAATGACTTGTATCAAACTCCTCCTAGAGATTTAATGATATCAACATTATATTTGGTCAGTCTGATCTCGAGGCCTTAGAGATGTTAAATTGCGAAGATCTTGAGTTTTCGTTAAAGGGCGTGTCTGTGGTGGCGTGACAAAGTTTGATGTTTCGCCATGGACATAGAAGTTGTTATAACTCAGCCATAAAATGTCCGATCTGCCTCAAACTTCACAGGTTTGGTAAGAGTCCTGGCCTGAAGACACCTAAAGGCCAATATTCAGATATTATCATAGCGCCACCTGTTGGCCGCAAGATATATCATATCTTTCACTAACTCAAACATACCAAGGTCAATCTGCACCAAACTTCATATGTTTGATGAAAGTGGTGGCCTGAACACATCTACATGCCAATAATCAGTTATAGGCATAGCGCCACCAGCTGGCAGCAGGAAATTTGGCACATTTAAGTGACTTTGACATATTTCTCCTATTTTTACTGTATTAAAAGCATACTACCCACCATTTGCTGTGTTCCTAAAGCCACCGGTCAGCGGTGAGCCCGTGTGCGAGGGCCCGTTCATCGCTGCTTGCAGCTTTAATTATTATTATTATTATTATTCTCCAAAATGAATCGCATTTTTGAGGGCTTAGACATACCCGAAAACTCATGAAACTTCGCACACACATCAGACCTGGCGAAAATTTACGTCTGATATGGGTTGCAGAAGTGGGTGTGGCAAAATGGCTCGATAGCGCCACCTTTACACGTTCCGCGGTGTGCGCTTTCAGTTGTGATTCACGTACATGCACGAAAATCGGTACACACATGTAGCTCACCAATACCTACAAAAAAGCCTCTTGGAGCAAAATTTGACACCCAACAGGAAGTCGGTTATTTTTAATTTTCTTAGCAAAATTTGTGTAATTTTTGCCATTTTCAGGCGTCATACTTGAACGAACTCCTCCTAGAGATTTATTCGGATCAACGGCAAATTTGGTGAGTCTAATCTAAAGCCCTTTGTGACGTTAAATTGCGAAGATCTAGAGTTTTCATCGGAGGGCGTGTCCGTGGCGGCCTGGCAAATTTCGATGCTTCGCCATGAAAAAGGAAGTTGCTATAACTCAGGCATAAAATGCCCGATCTGCCCCAAACTTCACATGTGTGATAACACTCCTGACCTGATGACATCTATATGTCCATATTCAGTTATACTCATAGCGCCACCTGCTGGCAACAGGAAGTGTCATGCTGTACTCTGCAACAAACTCCTCCAAAAGATTTAATCAGATCAACACCAAAATCGGTCAGTCTAATAAAAAGGCTTTAGCGATGTTAAATTGCGAAGATCTTGAGTTTTCGTTGAAGGGTGTGTCCGTGGCGGCCTGGCAAATTTCGTGGTCTCGCCATGGATATAAAACTTGTTATAACTCAGCCATAAAATGTCCGATTTGCCTCAAACTTTACATGTTCGATAAGAGTCCTGGCCTGAACCAATCTGAAGGCCTATATTCTATTATAATCACAGCGCCACCTGTTGGCAATAGGAAATGACTTGTACCAAACTCCTCCTAGAGATTTAATGATATCAACATTATATTTGGTCAGTCTGATCTCGAGGCCTTAGAGATGTTAAATTGTGAAGATCTTGAGTTTTCGTTAAAGGGCGTGTCCATGGCGGCCTGACAAAGTTTGATGTTTCGCCATGGACATAAAAGTTGTTATAACTCAGCCATAAAATGTCCGATCTGCCTCAAACTTCACATGTTTGGTAAAAGTCCTGGCCTGAAGACATCTAAAGGCCAATATACAGATATTATTATAGCGCCACCTATTGGCAGCAGGATATATCATATCTTGCACTAACTCACACATACCAAGGTCAATCTGCACCAAACTTCATATGTTTGATCAAAGTGCTGGCCTGAACACATCTACATGTCAATAATCAGTTATAGGCATAGCGCCACCAGCTGGCAGCAGGAAGTTTGGCACATTTAAGTGACTTTGATGTATTTTTCCTACATTTACTGTATTAAAAGCATACTGCCCACCGTTTGCTGTGTTCCTAAA
The DNA here is from genome assembly GCF_049309525.1 of Garra rufa. Taxonomy (NCBI): domain Eukaryota; kingdom Metazoa; phylum Chordata; class Actinopteri; order Cypriniformes; family Cyprinidae; genus Garra; species Garra rufa. The sequence continues at coordinate 4,956 of NW_027394761.1, read as the reverse complement.
GCCACCGGTCGGCGGTGAGCCCGTGTGCGAGGGCCCGTTCATCGCTGCTTGCAGCTTTAATTATTATTATTATTATTATTATTATTATTATTCTCCAAAATGAATCGCATTTTAGAGGACCTAAACATTCCCGAAAACTCACAAAACTTTGCACACACATCAAACCTGGCGAAAATTTACGTCTGATTAGGGTTTCAGAAGTGGGTGTGGCAAAATGGCTCGACAGCGCCACCTTTAGACGTTCAGCGGTGTGCGCTTTCAGCTGTGATTCACGTACATGCACGGAAATCGGTACACACATGTAACACACCAAAACCTACAAAAAAGCCTCTTGGAGCAAAATCCGGAACCCCACAGGAAGTCGGTTAATATTAATATTCTCAACAAAATTTGTGTCATTTTTGCCATTTTCAGGCGTCGTACTTGAACGAACTCCTCCTAGAGATTTATTCGGATCAACGCCAAATTTGCAGAGTCTATTCTAAAGCCCTTTGTGACGTTAAATTGTGAAGATCTAGAGTTTTCATCAGAGGGCGTGTCCGTGGCGGCCTCGCAAATTTCGATGTTTCGCCATGAAAAAGGAAGTTGCTATAACTCAGGCATACAATGTCCGATCTGTCCCAAACTTCTCATGTGTGATAACACTCCTGACCTGATGACATCTACATGCCCATATTCAGTTTTACTCATAGCGCCACCTGCTGGCAACAGGAAGTGTCATGCTGTATTCTGCAACAAACTCCTCCAAGAGATTTAATCAGATCAACACCAAAATTGGTCAGTCTAATAAAAAGGCTTTAGTGATGTTAAATTGTGAAGATCTTGAGTTTTCGTTGAAGGGCGTGTCCGTGGCGGCCTGACAAATTTCGAGGTCTCGCCATGGATATAAAACTTGTTATAACTCAGCCATAAAATGTCCGATTTGCCTCAAACTTCCCATGTTTGATAAGAGTCCTGGCCTGAACCAATCTGAAGGCAAATATTCTATTAAAATCACAGCGCCACCTGTTGGCATCAGGAAATGACTTGTACCAAACTCCTCCTAGAGATTTAATGATATCAACATTATATTTGGACAGTCTGATCTAGAGGCCTTAGAGATGTTAAATTGTGAAGATCTTGAGTTTTCGTCAAAGGGCGTGTCCTTGGTGGCCTGACAAAGTTTGATGTTTCGCCATGGACATAGAAGTTGTTATAACTCAGCCATAAAATGTCCGATCTGCCTCAAACTTCACATGTTTGGTAAAAGTCCTGGCCTGAAAACATCTAAAGGCAAATATTCAGATATTATCATAGCGCCACCTATTGGCAGTAGGATATATCATATCTTGCACTAACTCAAACATACCAAGGTCAATCTGCACCAAACTTCATATGTTTGATGAAAGTGCTGGCCTGAACACATCTACATGCCAATAATCAGTTATAGGCATAGCGCCACCAGCTGGCAGCAGGAAGTTTGACACATTTAAGTGACTTTGATCTATTTTTCCTACATTTAATGTATTAAAAGCATACTGCCCACCGTTTGCTGTTTTCCTAAAGCCACGGGTCGGTGGTGAGCCCGGGTGCGAGGGCCCGTTCATCGCTGCTTGCAGCTTTAATTATTATTATTCTTCTCCAAAATGAATCGCATTTTTGAGGGCTTAGACATACCCGAAAACTCATGAAACTTCGCACACACATCAGACCTGGCGAAAATTTACGTCTGATATGGGTTGCAGAAGTGGGTGTGGCAAAATGGCTCGACAGCGCCACCTTTACACGTTCCGCGGTGTGCGCATTCAGCTGTGATTCACGTACATGCACTAAAATCGGTACACACATGTAACACACCAATACCTACAAAAAAGCCTCTTGGGACAAAATCCGAAACCCAACAGGAAGTCGGTTATTATTAATTTTCTCAGCAAAAATTGTGTCATTTTTGCCATTTTCAGGTGTCGTACTTGAACGAACTCCTCCTAGAGATTTATTCCGATCAACAGCAAATTTGGTGAGTCTAATCTAAAGCCCTTTGTGATGTTAAATTGCGAAGATCTAGAGTTTTCATCGGAGGGCGTGTCCGTGGCGGCCTCGCAAATTTCGATGTTTCGCCATGAAAAAGGAAGTTGCTACAACTTAGCCATAAAATGTCCGATCTGTCCCAAACTCCACATGTGTGATAACACTCCTGACCTGAAGACATCTACATGCCCATATTCAGTTATAGTCATAGCGCCACGTGCAGGCAACAGGAAGTGTCATGCTGTACTCTTCAACCAACTCCTCCTAGAGATTTAGACAGATCAATACCAAAATCGGTCAGTCTAATATAAAGGCCTTAGCGATGTTAAATTGTGAAGATCTTGAGTTTTCGGTAAAGGGCGTGTCCGTGGCAGCCTGACAAATTTCGAGGTCTCGCCATGGATATAAAACTTGTTATAACTCAGCCATAAAATGTCCGATTTGCCTCAAACTTCACATATTCGATAAGAGTCCTGGCCTGAACACATCTGAAGGCCAATATTCTATTATAATCACAGCGCCACCTGTTGGCAACAGGAAATGACTTGTATCAAACTCCTCCTAGAGATTTAATGATATCAACATTAAATTTGGTCAGTGTGATCTCGAGGCCTTAGAGATGTTAAATTGCGAAGATCTTGAGTTTTCGTTAAAGGGCGTGTCTGTGGCGGCGTGACAAAGTTTGATGTTTCGCCATGGACATAGAAGTTGTTCTAACTCAGCCATAAAATGTCCGATCTGCCTCAAACTACACAGGTTTGGTAAGAGTCCTGGCCTGAAGATACCTAAAGGACAATATTCAGATATTATCATAGCGCCACCTGTTGGCAGCAGGATATATCATATCTTTCACTAACTCAAACATACCAAGGCCAATCTGCACCAAACTTCATATGTTTGATAAAAGTGCTGGCCTGAAAACATCTAAATGCCAATAATCAGTTATAGGCATAGCGCCACCAGCTGGCAGCAGGAAATTTGGCACTTTTAAGTGACTTTGACATATTTCTCCTATTTTTACTCTATTAAAAGCATACTGCCCACCATTAGCTGTGTTCCTGAAGCCACCGGGCGGTGGTGAGCCCGTGTGCGAGGGCCCATTCATCGCTGCTTGCAGCTTTAATTAGGGCCCGAGCACCGATGGTGTGAGGACCCTATTGAATCTGCTCCGTTTATTAGGGCCCGAGCACTACAGTGCGAGGACCCTATTGGAATTGCTCCGTTTATTAGGGCCCGAGCCCAAAAGGGCGAAGGCCCTATTGTTCTTCTAAGGATTCTTATTTTTTTTTTTTTTTTTTTTTTTTTTTCAACCGTTGGGGCACTTTTGGGGGCCTTAACATACTCAAAAACTCTTGAAAATTTGCACACACGTCGGAATCTGCCGTCGTCCGGACGCCACAGAGGCTGGGACCCGGGCGTGGTTCAGGGCCTCTACAGCGCCCCCTGGAACACAGTTTGAAAACTTGATGTACTGCGCACACATACTTGTGTGTATTGATATGATACTCGGTACACATATAGAACTCATCGAGCTGAACAACTTTTGTACTCTATGTCATGGGCTCCACGCAACAGGAAGTGAGATATTTAGGGCTGTTTAAAAAGCGCATGCTCTGGAATTTAACGTACTCCTCCCAGGAATTCCATGGGATTGTCACCAAACTCGGTCAGCATGATCTCAAGACATTGGGGACGCTAAATTGCGAGGAGATTTTTGATATCTCGAACGGTTTGGCCGTGGCAAGGCGACAAAGTTATGGCGAGAAATGAGAAACAGGAAGTGTCTAATAACTGTTGCACACATTGCCTGATTCTGATGAAACTTCACCAGTTTGTTCCTTGTATGATGCCGATTCTATAAATGTGACTATTATGAGTCAAAGTTATAGCGCCACCAACTGGCAGCAGGAAACGTGTCATTTTCAAAATGCTTTGAAATCAGCCTCTTAATTTTAATCGATTTTCTTTAAACTTCATCAAAATCATGTCAAAACACGGCCGATAAGAATATGTAAAGGGGTCGATGATAAATCAAATGCTGTTGCCATGGCAACGTGTCAAACTTTAAAATTACATTCCTGTCTTTTCGAGGCAGATAACATGCTTAGAATTTCATGAAACTCAACACACACATCAATATTAATAATAATTAGACACTGGCAAAAGGTCATAAATGGGCGTGGAGCAGGCACTCTATAGCGCCATCTTTTGACAAAAGTTGGGGGGTTAGTTTTTCCTACAGTCACCAAACTCTGTACTTATATTGTTCTCATCAATCTGGACAACTTTCTAAATCAAACTCATTAGCTAAGACCAACAGAAAGCCGGCTATTTTGATTTGAATGTGGATTTTTTGAAAAATCAGGTAGTAAACAAATTCACACTCCTTCTAAGAATAACCAGCTGTTCACACCAAACTTTTTTAACATGAAGAGAAGATTCTGAAGATGTTAAATTGCGAGCGGATTTTGGATATCTCGAACGGTGTTGACGTGGTGATTTTTTAAAGATGTAGTAAAAAACATAACCCTATTTTTTTATATCTTTAAAGTGCAGCATCCAAACTCTTTAAAACTTTTTTCACACAGAGATCTAATCATTCTGAGCAAGTGCTGGAAATATAAATTTTATACAAGCTTCAATGAATTAAAGAAAATTTAAAAAATAACTCAGAAACCTGCTGTCACTCTGGTGAATGTCTCTACAGTATGTGTGTGCGTTCAGTCAGGCACAGAGAAGCTCATTATTGCAGGGGGGAGGGGTGAGAGGCAGAGAGGGTGACAGAGTAGAGAGCCATCCTACAGACCATCTTTGAACAAAAATGCACATATGTATTTTAATTACATAAATATGTCTGATCTTTGAGAGTCTGATATTTTGAGAAAATATAAAGGGTCACTAAGTCTTTCATTGTTCGTATTTTGCAGTTGTTGTTTTTTATTTATTTTT
>NW_027394760.1:0-13892 GCF_049309525.1 Garra rufa | reverse complement strand
AATTAATTGTTGAAGAAGAAAAAAAATGTTTTGAACTTCCAAAAAACTTTAAAGAACTCAATTTAATATGAGATGTGTCTTAAATAGGTGGCAGTTATGGTGTTGCCTGGAAAAACACAAAGGAAATTAATCAATAATAAAAAATAACAATGTTCATTTTGGGGATTAGATTTTTTTTAAGAAATAAATACTTTAATTTAGTAAGGATGCATTAAACTGACAGTAAAAACATTGAAAATGTTCAATTTCAAGTTAATGCTGTTCTTTTGAACCTTCTCTTTATTGAAACCTAAAGAAATGTATTACATTTCCTGCAAAAATATTAAGTAGCGCAAATGTTTTCAGCTTTGCCATCAGTTATAAATTTCATTTTAAAATATGTTCATAATAGATTAAAAACAGTTGTTTTAAATTATAATAGTGTTTAATATTTCAAAATTTTCAGGCTCGGTGAGCATTAAAAAAATAAAAAAACTCCAAACTTCTGAGTGGTATAGTGTAAAATATAATAATATATAGTATCCTTAAAATTGTATTAGCAAATATTTATATACATAATTAATTGTGATTACTTTGTTCAAATTAATTTGCATATGATGCAGTTCCCTTTCGTGAACATCGAGCTGCATCGAACGCTATGGGGAACGTCATTGGCTCTCTGAACGTAGTCTGCCAACCAATCAGATGACGGGAGTGACGTCACCGGCGGGGTGACGTAAGCGACCAGGAAGTATAAAGCACGTGCGTTTGAAGCCGGCATCAGCTTTTGTCATTCAGCGAAGCGCTCTGTGTATGTCTGTCTGTTGCATGTCTGCTGTTTTTCTGTGCCAGTTTGCACAACTTTTATTTGAGTAGACATGTCAACCAAAAAAGGGGGAAAGAGTTTATATAAGAAAGCGGTTGAGCAGCCCCACAGGTGTGTTCCTCCCTGCCAACGTTTCATTGTTGGTGGGGATACACACAGTCTGTGTGTGGTCTGCTTGGGTGCGGAGCACGCACAGTCAGCTCTCGAGGGGGCTGGCTGTTCGCAGTGTGAGCGTCTTCCACTGCGGGTGCTTCATTCCCGGAAAGCTCTCTTCGAGGAGGGAGCTTTCACCAGTGTTCCTCGTGGGTCTGGCCCCGCTTCTGCCGAGGCGGAGCGGCAGCTGCACTCGTGGGGTTCGCAGCTCGATCTGCTAGAGGGAATGGAGACGGGTGAACCCCTATGTCCTTCCTCACCTGGCGGATCGATCGATCTCTTGCTGGATGAGGAAGCCCGCGCTGCGGTTCCTTCCTACCAGGAAGAGGTCTCAATGCTTCTCCTATCTTCCTCCGAGGAGGTTGATGTGTAGAGCGTTGTTGAAAGTGTTCAACCGCTCCCCCGGTCCGCACAGTATGAGGAGCTCTTGGAGGTGGTGACTCGTGCGGTCGAAAAATTAAATATAAATTGGCCTGCAGAGCAAAAACACAATGAGCCGCAGCGAAGCAAACTAGATGAGCGCTTCATGCGGACTAAATCACCACCCCCAAGAAGGAGCCTTCAGTTTTTCCCTGACCTCCATGCTGACGAGTGTGGCTATAAGATGATGCCACGGGTCGAACAGACGCTAGCTAGCTATCTGTCACCCAGCCTGCCATCATCTTTGAAGGCTCCATCCTTGCCCTCCAAGCCTCTTAAAACAACTTCGAGCTTGTTGGGCAAGGGGTACACGGCGGCAGGTCAGGCCGGTGCGTGCTTGCATACTATGTCTATTTTGCAAGCCTACCAGGCTGATCTGTTCAAGGATTTAGATGACGGTTGGGAGGTAAACGTTTCGGAGTTACGCCGCACTGCAGATCTAGCTCTCTGCGCCACCAAGGAGACCGCCCGTGCTGTTGGTCGGTCTATGGCAGATCTGGTGGCGGCGGAAAGGCATCTGTGGCTGACCCTGTCCGACATGAGAGAGAAGGACAGGGTCCTCCTTCTGGACGCCCCGCTTCAGCCTTCTGGCCTGTTTGGCGACTCAGTTAATGAGGTCGTCAGCAGATACCAGGAGGCTAGGAAACAAGCGACGGCGTTCCAGCGTTACCTCCCTCGCCGTGTCAATTCCTCTGGGACTGCTGGACGGGAGCAGTCCCAGTCGTGTACCAGCTCCTCATACAGGGAGACACAGAAAAAGAGCGCTGCGTCCCGTACCCCTCCGGATAGACCTAGAGGGCGAGGCCAGCAACGCTCTAAGTCGGGGGCCTCGAAGACGAGGCCTGACCTGATGGTCGTCCTCCAGTCTAAGAGGTCCTTGGCTAAACGACCCTGACAATCATGGCTCAGGGCCAATGAGGGCAGCCCCTCTCGGGGAAGAACGGTTCTCACCACAGTTCATGGTGCCCGTTCTTCCTCGAGGCCCTCAGGAGATCAGTCAGCTAACCCTGCCAGTGTTACAGGGGGCGGCAATCTCCCGCGAACATCTCTCTTTAGTCTCTCCGCCCGGAAACGTAGCGGAACTAAAGCGTCCGCCACCCCTGCGGGGGTCCTCAGAGAAATTGATTCAGATGTCTCCTGCCAGTCAGCTGTTACAGGTCACCGAATCAATACCTCTAGTAACACCAGAAACCAGTCTCGAGAGGCTGGTTCCCTTAGTAGACTTTCTGGCAGCATGGAAACTACTGCCGAATGTATCTGCTTGGGTCCTGTGCACTGTAGAGAAAGGTTATTATATCCAATTTGTCTTTCCAGCGCCACCTTTCGACGGGGTATTCCCTACTCTGGTGAGCCCCGAGCAGGGTCTGGTTATGGAGCAAGAAGTAAATTCTCTTCGAAGAAGGAGGCCATCGAGGTGGTCCCTCTTCCAGACAAAGAGGCCGGGTTCTACAGCCGGTACTTCATTGTTCCCAAGAAGGATGGAGGGCTGCGGCCCATTTTAGATCTCAGACGGCTGAACCGCTCAGTCAAGAAACTGAAGTTCAGAATGTTAACTGTCAGCCAAGTTGTGTCTCAAATCAGGTCCGAGGACTGGTTTGTCACGATAGATCTAAAAGACGCTTACTTTCACGTCTCCATCCTTCCTCAACACAGGAAGTTCCTGAGGTTCGCTTTCAGGGGCAAAGCTTACCAATACAGAGTTCTTCCTTTCAGCCTAGCACTCTCACCCCGCACTTTTAAAAAAAAGTGTGTGGATGCTGCTCTGGCTCCTCTGTGACTCCAGGGCATCCGCATACTCAACTACATAGACGACTGGCTGATTTTAGCCAGCACAGAACAGTTAGCGGTTCAACATCGAGATGTTGTTCTCGCTCACATGAAAGAGCTGGGGTTGAGACTCAATGCCAAGAAAAGTGTGCTGTTTCCATTACAGAGAACCACTTATCTAGGTGTCGTATGGGATTCGACCACGATGCAGGCACGTATGTCACCTGCTCGGATCGAGTCGATCCTTACTGCAGCAAGTGCGGTCAAGGTAGGCCTGTCACTCACTGTCAAACAGTTCCAAGTACTGTTAGGTCTTATGGCAGCTGCATCCAACGTGATACCCTTTGGACTTCTGTACATGAGACCGCTACAGTGGTGGCTCAAGGGAACCCATTCCGCAAGATCAAGGTCACGCAGCGTTGCCTACGTGCCTTGGACATGTGGAAGAAACCTTTCTGTCTCAGGGCCCGGTGTTGGGAGCTCCTTGTCGCCGCGTCACGCTAGCGACAGACGCATCTCTCACCGGATGGGGAGCAGTCATGAGTGGCCGCTCCGCCCGCGGTCTGTGGAGCAACCACCATCTCTCATGGCACATAAACTGCCTAGATATGCTGGCTGTGTTTCAGGCCCTGAAGCACTTCCTCCCAGACCTGAGACACCGCCATGTGCTGGTCCGCACCGACAGCACAGGGGTAGTTTATTACATCAATCACCGGGGGGTCTGCGTTCACGCCCCTTGTACAAGTTGGTGTACCAGATCCTCCTGTGGTCACAGGGAAAACTTCTCTCATTAAGAGCAGTTCATATCCCTGGACGTCTCAATGTGGGAGCAGACGTCCTGTCGAGGCAGGGGCCGAGGCCCGGGGAATGGATGCTTCACGCAGAAGTAGTGAAGCACATTTGGAGAGTGTTTGGCAAGGCTCAGGTGGACCTCTTTGCGACTCGAGAGACATCGCAATGTCCCCTCTGGTACTCTCTAGTTCCTCCAGCTCCTCTGGGACTGGACGCTATGGTACAGATGTGGCCGAGGCTTCGTCTGTACGCCTTTCCCTCGATCGCTCTGCTCCCGGGAGTTCTGGAACGAGTACGCCGGTACGGGGTCCGTCTCTTGCTAGTAGCCCCATACTGACCAGCCCGAGTATGGTTCTCGGACATAATCACCCTCCTCGATGGCTCTCCGTGGGAGATTCCCGTCAGGAGGGACCTCCTCTCCCAGGCCGGGGGCTCAATTCTTCACCCCCGCCCGGAGTTGTGGAAACTATGGGTGTGGCCCCTGAGGGGGCACAAGTCATAGACACTGGCCTCTCAACCAAGGTTGTTGAGACCATTCTTCAATCCAGAGCTTCCTCTACGAGGAAACTTTATGGCCTTAAGTGGAATCTGTTTACTGCGTGGTGTAGACAACACCAATTAGACACAGTTCACTGCCCGATAGGTACAGTACTGGAGTTCCTGCAGTCTCGCTTTTCCGCAGGGCTAGCCCACTCCACCCTGAAGGTGTACGTGGCGGCTTTATTGGCCTACCACGCCCCTCTCGGTGGCCTGTCAGTGGGTAGAAACCCCTTGGTCATACAAATCCTCCGCGGTGCACTCAGGTTGAGGCCTCGAGTGAAACCGGGGGTCCCCACGTGCGAGCACTGGACACATATGTCCACAGAGCTGCCATGTGGGGTAAGACAGAGCAACTGCTGGTTTGTTACGGTCCCCCTAAGAGGGGGCACCCTGCTTCAAAACCTACTATCAGTAGATGGATCGTAGATGCCATTTCTACTGCATATGAGTCCTCTGGCCTGCCATCGCCCTTGGGGGTCAAGGCTCACTCAACTCGAGGCTTGGCTGCCTCTAAAGCTCTGGCAGCAGGTGTCCCTATCCAGGACATCTGCAGTGCGGCGGGTTGGTCCTCACCCTTAACATTTGTCAGGTTCTATGAGCTAGACCTGAGAGCCGCTCCAGGCTCCTCTGTCCTTGAGTGACAGACATTTGTCCCTTGAGTCCTGGCAGTTTCCCAGGCCGAGGTGTATTCTCTCCCTCTTGTTCTGGCGGTTCCCCCGACAGAGGCGTAATACCACTCTTGTCCTAGCAATTTCCCTAGGCAGAGATTTTTATCCCTCCTTGTCTTGGCAGTTTCCCCAGGCGGAGGTGTATTTGTCTCCCTCTTGTTCTGGCGGTTCCCCAGACAGAGGTGTAATACCACTCGCGTCCTGGCAATTTCCCCAGGCGGAGATCTTCCAGTGTCCTGGCAGGTTCACCAGGCACTCCTTTTTTATCCCTCTCGCTCTGGCAGTTTCCCAGACAGAGGTGTACCAACACTCCCTCGTGTCCTGGCAGTTTCCCAGGCTGAGGTGTATTTACTTTCCCTCTTGTTCTGGCGGTTCCCCAGACAGAGCTGTAATACCACTCTTGTCCTAGCAATTTCCCTAGGCAGAGACTCCTTATCCCTCGTGTCCTGGCAGTTTCCCCAGGCCGAGGTGTATTCTCTCCCTCTTGTTCTGGCGGTTCCCCAGACAGAGACGTAATATCACTCGCGTCCTGGCAATTTCCCCAGGCGGAGACTTTCCCTGTGTTCTGGCATGTTCACCAGACACAACTCTTTCCATCCTTGTCCTAGTGGTTTCCTAGGCAGGGACTTGGAATTCTGGAGGTGTGGGCATCTCGTTCCCCATAGCGTTCGACGCAGCTCGACGTTCACGAAAGAGAACGTCTCAGGTTACGTATGTAACCTCAGTTCCCTGAGGGAACGAGACGCTGCGTCGAGGACCATAATTCCCGCATCCCTGCCGCGCATCGTTTCATTCCTGGAAGCTGACGCCGGCTTCAAACGCACGTACTTTATACTTCCTGGTCGCTTACGTCACCCTGCCGGTGACGTCACTCCCGTCATCTGATTGGTTGGCAGACTACGTTCAGAGAGAGGCTCGCCAATGACGTTCCCCATAGCGTTCGACGCAGCGTCTCGTTCCCTCAGGGAACTGAGGTTACATACGTTTATTTTGTAAAACTTTTAATAGATTCAAATATATCTCCCTATAAAGTTCCTTACAAAAGTATTCATACCCCTTAATTTTTTTCCCCACGTTTTGTTGTGCTGCATCCTTATGTTAAACTGTTTCAAATGACTTTTTTCCCACATCAATCTACGCTCCATACACCACAATGACAAAGAACAAAAACAGGTTTGTAACAAATTTGGAAATTTATAAGAAACTAAAAACTGAAATGATTCCATTGCATATTTATACCCTTTTCTGGGACACTTCAAATTTAACTCAGGAGCATTCATATCACTTGTAACTTCAAATGGAGTTAACCTGTGGCAAATTGAGTATGGAAAGGCCCACACTCCCACTAAAAGGTCTAACAGCTGAAAATGCATATCAGAGCAAAAGCCAAGCCCTCAGGTAAAAAGAGCTGCCTGTAGAGCTCAGAGACAGAATTGTGTCAAGGCACAGATCTGGGGACGATTTCAGAAAAAAATCTGCTGCATTGAAGGTTTACAGAAGCATGTAGTCTCCATTACCCTTAATTGAAAAAGTTTGAAACAACTAGGTTCGCAAGGCACTGTAAATGTATTGTTAAAAATATATAACTCTTAATAAGAGGTCTGTTAATTATTTGTTAATTAGTCGATAATAATTTTTAAAATTAAGATTGATACATCTCAATATCAGTAAAAGCTGAATAAATAAGCTTTCCATTGATGTATGGCTTGTCAGGATCTGATAATATTTGGCAGAGATACAACTATTTAAAAATAGAATCTGAGGGTGCAGAAAATAAAAATACTGAGAAAATCGCCTTTAAAGTTGTCTAAATGAAGTTCTTAGCAATGCATATTACTAATCAAAAATTAACTTTGGATATATTTACGGTAGGAAATTTACAAAATATCTTCATAGAACATGATCTTTACTTAAAGGAACACTCCCCTTTTTTTGGAAATAGGCTCATTCTCCAACTCCCCCCGAGTTAATAAGCTGAGTTTTACCATTTTGAAATCCATTCAGCCGTTCTCCTGTTCTGGCGATATCACTTTTAGCATAGCTTAGCATAGATCATTGAATCCTATTAGACCAATAGCATCGCGTTCAAAAATGACCAACCAGTTTCGATATTTGTCCTATTTAAAACTTGACTCTTCTGCAGTTATATTGTGTACTAAGACCGGTGGAAAATGTAAAGATGCGATTTTCTAGGCCGATAATATTAGGAACTACACTCCCATTCCGGTGTAATAGTCAAGGAAGTTTGCTGCTGTAATGTGGACACAGAAGGTGCCTGAAATTAGTTCCCAGCTAGGTAACTTCCAACGAGGAACGCTCACTGTGCATGCAGTTGGTCACGTTGTGCTGCGATGTGCTGCGGGATATTACTGCGCCTGCTGCGTCCATATTACAGCAGCAAACTTCCTTGACTATTACACCGGAATGGGAGTGTGGTTCCCAATCTTATCGGCCTAGAAAATCACATCTTTACATTTTATGCCGGTCTTAGTACAAGATAGAACTACAGAAGAGTCAAGTTTTAAATAAGACAAATATCGAAACTCGTTGGTCATTTTTGAATGCGATGCTATTGGTCTAATAGGATTCAATGATCTATGCTAAGCTATGCTAAAAGTGATATCGCCAGAACTGGAGAACGGCTGAATGGATTTCAAAAAGGTAAAACTCAACTTATTAACTCGGGGGGAGTTGGAGAATGAGCCTATTTCCAAAAAAAGTGGAGTGTTTCTTTAATAGCCTAATGATTTTTGGCATAAAAGAAAAATTGATCATTTTGACCAATATATTGTGTTTTTGGTTATTGCTGCAAATATACCTGTGCTGCTTAAGACTGGTTTTGTGTTCCAGGGTCATGTTTTATATGAAATATTTTTTAAATAAACAGAACTTAAAAAATATAACCTCATTTGAAGAGCTGTGTTTTCATGTGATGTGCTGTATTTGCAGAGCGGGCATGTGGAGAGGCTGTATTCCCTCAGCAAGAACCAGGTGGAGGCTGAAGTCATTGTACATTCACAGCTGTCTAACACGACGGTTGACCAGGGTCCACAAAGTGACATGGAGCTCTCTCTCGAGTCTCCATCTTCCAAGCACCCTTCTCCTGGAGAGAAGGCAACTCCATCAAACCCGCATCCACCATACGCTCACAGCGAGGACAACCATGAGACTCCATCTCCATCTCCGACCCCCAGCACTCACATCTCAGAAGTACTGTCCAATCACAACGGGCCATTGGAGAGTGGGCTCAGCCAGCCGACAACGGCCGGTGCCAAAAACCAAGGAGTGGGGCTTACTAATGGCTTCCACTCGTCCAAACTCCTTCGCTCAAAGGCCGAGACCCTAGAGAACGGGGCCCACAGACTGTGCCCCACAGGAAAGGTTCTGACCTCACCAGGTCTCCCCGCTTCCCCCTCATCCTTCGCCAGCTCTGGCCTTGTTCATTCTACCTCAGGGGCACATAACTACGTGTACCCCTAAGCTGGAAGGAAGAGAAGCATAAGAAACGGTGTTCCCAAAGCTCTGGGGCAGAGAAAGACAACAGAGGAGACCAACAACTGGCACCTTCCTGCTGGAGAAGTTGATATTTTCTCGTAGCCACGTGCGCCTCTTCTTTCGGCTGTTTTACTGCAACCTTTTGGTTCCATTATTTTATATGTATGTACATATAGAATATTTTTTTAGCACTAGTATCCCTGGATATGCATTTTAGAGCATATCAGTGGCACACATTAACCCCTCTTTGTGTGCATGTACGGAATGTGCTGAAGTGGTTTATATGTTTACATGCACACGTCAAGTCGGAGTGTTCTTACTTAGAGGTGAAGTCGAAGGATCCTGAAATCAGCCCTGCATATGGAAACAGAACTCACGGATCGGTCCAAGATCAGTGCCAACGGGTGGAGATCTTGTCGGAGAAGATAACCCTGCCACAAAGTACCACCTCCTGCTGTCTCAGGGTCGCCACACATAAACACACAAACACACACAGATCTGTGCTTCAAACGGTTGTTTCAGAAATTAGCACCATTTTTCAGTTCCGGCTATTCTGGTTTAAAGGGATTGTTCACACATAAATTAAAATTTTGTCATTTGTGACCACAGGCCACAAAACCAGTTATAAGGGTCTTTTTTTTTTAATTGGGATCTAAGTATTGAGAAAATCGCCTTTTAAGTTGTCCAAATGAAGTTCTTAGCAATGCATATTACTAATCAAAATTAAAGTTTTTATATATTTACGGTAGAAAATTTACAAAATATCTTCATGGAACATGATCTTTACTTAATATCCTAATGATTTTGAATAAAAAGAAAAATCAATAATTTTGACCCATACAATGTATTGGCTATTGCTACAAATATACCCGTGCTACTTAAGACTGGTTTCGTAGTCCAGAGTCACATTTGCTCTTCCACACATTGCTCCAAACCTGCAAAAGAAAGAAAATCATACAAGTTTTGAACAACTTGAGGATGAGTAAATGACAGAATTTTCATTTTTGGGTAAACTCTCTCTCTTTAACTTGATCAGAGGTACTTTTCACATACATACACGTGCAACTAAACCCGAATACAATACAAATAAAAACACACATTCCCTGACTGGAGCGTAGTGTCTCAGGAGTCTCAAATTCAAGGTGCATTTGTATATACACGATTGCTGTTTCAAACACATGTAGAAAAACATGACAAAAATGAAGAAAAAAATCTTGAAGGAAAACAATACAACTGGAACACTAAGAACCCATGTACATTTTCTGTCATTTACTTGTAAAGACACATCATACTGATTCATGCTCCAAGTTTTTCTCAGTCAACAGCACTACCTCATTTCTTTTTTTTTTTCTGTGTGATTTTATGAGTATAGTTAAGAAGGCAACTTCTTACGGGCGGATTTTAGACCGTCTGATTCATAGCCTTTGGATAATAGCAGAATCTACTGCCCTTCTCATTCTGTGTCTGTATTCTGGTGTAACGGTTACTGAAACTTTGTCTCTGATTATTAGCAAGCATGTGGTCATCTGCTTGTGCAGTCCTTTGCTGTGAAAAAAAAGCTTGATCATCAACGGTTTTGCAATATACCTGCAGATGAAGGGAATATAACCACAATGGAAGGCTAACCACACGGTTTAACCCAAGACCTCAAGGTTTGTGTCCATAAGATCTACCTGTTGACATGCCAGTCATCTCTTTTTCTCAGGAACTTCTACGCAGGGAGTCTGAGAAGAACATTTTCAGCCAAACTAGGAAATAGCCACCATCTCTCAGACAGGTCTTGTCCCATACCTTATTCTTTGTCCTTGGGCCACACGTCTGTTACCATTTCATCTGGAACTGTGCATAAGTTTGTCCTTCATGCAAAATCATATTGTATTGCTGCTGAGAGCAGGATCTGTATCTGTTGCGCTTCCTTTTATGCATTTTAAACACTTATTTAAAAGAAGTTTCTTCTTGTCAACTTCTGCCGTCTTAAGGTCATTGACGAGACTGCCCACGATGCCGACAACAACTCTCAGTCTAGTCTGTCTCAGTCATTGCCACCGTTCGGCTGATTATCTGTTTCAATAACTTTACTGAATAGTACTTTGGTGCTAGAGCAAGACTAGGTTACTTTTAAGATGGTCTTTTAAACATTCCAGTTTTTGTATGTACAGCAGGCCAAACTCAGGGCTGATCATGTAGGAAATGTTGAATGTCTGAATAACTCTTGCTGCTTTTTTAGCAACATACAGTAAGCAACTCACACATACAGTAGATGTATTATGGCCAGTCAACAACTCAACAACAGTCTTTAGCTTTAGGATCTATGCTTTTACTGAGATTATAACATATTGTTTAATAGCTTCATTTCAGGTCTTTGTTAAAAGGATAGTTCACACAAAAATGAAAATTCTGTCATTATTCACTTATCCTTACTACTTCTGTTGTTTCCAAAACAACATTGGACCCCATTGATCTTCATTCTTGAAATATCTTGAAATTACTTCTTTTGTTTCCTAAATGGTAGCAGAGTTTTTATTTTTGGGTAAAAGAACCCTTTAAACTGCAAACACTGGTTGTTTCAATTTTTATTAACAGTTACAGTTGAAGTCAAAAGTTTACACTCCCCTTTCAGAGTCTGCAAAATGTTAATTATTTTACCAAAAAAGAGGGATCATACAAAATGCATGTTATTGTTTATTTAGTACAGACCTGAATAAGATATTTCACATAAAAGATGTTGATGTTGAATTTAAAAAAATTACCTGGTTCAAAAGATTACATCCCCATTGTTAATGCTGTGTGGTTACCTGAATGTTTTGTTTTTTTTGTTTAGTGATAGTTGTTCAAGAGTCCCTTGTTTGTCCTGAACAGTTAACACATTTGTGTGTATTTGAACCCCTTCCAACAATACTGTATGATTTTGATATCCATCTTTTTACACTGAGGACAACTGAGGGACTCATATGCAACTATACAGAAGGTTCAAATGCTCAGTGATGCTCCAGAAGAAAAAAAAATGCATTAAGAGCCAGGGGTGAAAACTTTTGAACAGAATGAAGATGTGTACATTTTTCTTATTTTGCCTGAATATCATATTTTTATGTAGCCCTTCAGAGGCTACATAAGATAGTTACATGTTTCCCAGAAGACAAAATAAGTTAAATTTACCCTGATCTTCAAATTCAAAAAGTTTTCACTTTTTGTGGCATTTTTTGTGGGTTCAAATACACAAAAATGCTGAAAAACCAAAGAATTTGTGGGACCTGAAGGATAAAAGCAGTTTAACTGTTCAGAACAAACAAGGGACTCATGAACAACTATCACTAAACAAAAAAAAAAAAAAAAAAAAAAACAGCTGTGGATAATTCATAGCACAGTATAAAGAATTAAGGGGATGTAAACTTTTGAACAGGGTATTTTTTATAAATTCAACTATTATTTTCTCTTGTGGACTATATGTAAACATATTTAATGTGAACAATCTTATTCAGGTCAGTACTACAGTGAATAAACAATAACATACATTTTGTATGATCCCTTAATACAAAGATTTTTCAGATTCTGAAACTTTTGACCTCAACTGTATGTTGTCACAAAAACAATTTTTGTTCTGTTCTGATATGTTTTTTTTGTGTGAAACATAGTCTTCGCTTTGCTCCAGAGTCTTATACATCAGATTTTAATGTTTAGCACATCCCACCTTCAGCATTAGGAATGTGTGGGGCAAATAAACCTCTTGTTTTGTCTAAAATGAAGGAAATTGTGGTTTTGCCAGGGTCAGCAGATGTCTTATCACTCTCGGATATGCATTTTATTCAGAAACAGCCCTTCAGGATAAGTTCTAATTCAGATACCTCATTTGCTGCTTGTTAATTTAATTGCAGTTCTATCTTCAACACGGCACATATGTCTAAAAGATTTGGTAGTTTTGATGATTGTGTGTTTGGCAGCAGAGTTTTCTTAAACTGGATGAGTTGATTGTCTCATTTTACCTCATTTTGAAGCTTCAGGCTGGTTTTTGCTTCACTATGTCAAGCTATATCAAAATGCATGAAATGAGGGTTTGGATGATCAGAGGGTTCCCCTGTCAAGCCATACCTCTCAAAACACACACATGGTTGCATATGGGCCATTTTTATACTGTGCATATGATCAGTGCTTATTGCTCAGGTGCCCTGTCTTTGCATAAAACCTCCGGAGGAATGCAACAGCTCACTCTGAGTGTGCATTAAAGTATGAAAACCTCAACTGTCCTCCTGGAAGATGGCTTAATGACAGGGGAAAAGCAACAACAAATAGTAACACTGATGCACAGGCATTTTTTTTTTAAAGAAATCATGTATTCTAATAGCTGTTTTCTCTGGTGCTTCGTGGTGACCTTTCTATTCTGGTGGTGATGTGAGAATTTGTCCTTTTTTTGTATTTCCCCCCTCAACCAGCAGACCTGTGCTTTTCTGAGATTCTCAGCACACATACTGTGGACACATTCGTGTAACACCAGCAACAGTATGGTCTCTGATGTCGGTCGGGTTAAATGTGGGAGACACAACATCAGTCTCAGCACACGCAAAACTACAGCATGTGTCTGTCCGTCATTTGTTTGTGTGCTCTCATGGCCTTCTTTGTAAAATCAAATCTAAAGATTGTAAAGATTTAAGACACAGGTGAAAAGGTTAAAGAAGCGTTTGCTGACCATTCAGTTTCTCTTTCTGAGATATGGGTAATATCGTTTGACGCCCCCATAGAAATGTTATACTCTACAGCGCTATGACCTGTAGGTCGTTTCCACGCTGTGGCATCAGTTTTTCATAGTCTGAATATATGAGAAAGTGTCAATTTACTCACTTAGATTGGATCTAATCTTTTTAACTGGAACAAATGTGCCCTATGAATAATTGATGCAGTGAAATTATTATCTGATGACTGATCAAATGTTGGTACTCAATTATATCATACATGAGCTGTGAAGGGTGGAGTTTGAAGTCTGATGGATGGAGGACAATATGATATTATAATGTTTATGTTCTTCCTCTGTCACTGTCTCTGTGAGATTTGCAACAGCAGAGTCTCTGCAAATTTGTACTATGTAAATAAACATCTTAATAATAAAACAAGAATCTGTCTCATTCTTTTAGTTTTTTTGGTAATATGAAAAAAATGGTAATATTGTGAAATATTATTACAATTTAAAATAACTCTATTGTAATATACTTTAAAATATAATTTATTCCTGTGATCAAAGCTGAATTTTCAGCAGTCATTAC
>NW_027394759.1:0-13898 GCF_049309525.1 Garra rufa | reverse complement strand
TATTGAAATTTTGAACACTGCAATTGTTAAATTTGTATTTTAAAATAATATGAATATTTAATATTGAAATTGTAAACAATGCAATTGTGAAAGTTGTATTTTAAAATAATCTGTATTATTAACATTGAAAATTTTACGAATGAAATTTTATGTTTCCACGTGAAAAATTCACAGCCTAAATATCCACCCATGTTGAATTGCACAACCTTAAAATGCAAGCACTGTTAATACGATGCATTTTATTTCAATTAGTGCTATACAGCACCCTATTTTGCTTCAAAAACATTTGTCAGTATTTTACTTCCATAGTAAGAGCAGGCTCACGTTGAGCTTTCACACTGACTGAGTTTCCGCTGCATAACAGACCTGAGGCTCTCGCCAGAAAATAAAGAGATTCAGGGAATCTACATGAGGAGCTGGAATGTAGAAGACTATAATTGTACTTCTGTATCATTATTATCTAACAACCCTTGAAGAATCATCAGGTTGGATTTGTGAATGGCGAAAATTTTACAAAGGTTTCATGTGCTTGGAATTGAGACTCAAAGGTTAAATTTTGGCCTCATCAGACCACAGAATCTTCTTTGAATTTCCACAGCCGTTCACATGGCCATAGGCAAGCTCCAGTCGAGATGTGATGTGAGTTTTTATTAATGAAGGCTTTCTTCTTTCCACATGTCCATAAGCTGGAGTTATGAAGTATGCATGCTATTGCTCTTACTCAGTTCCATGAGATTCAGGGTATATTCAGTGCTTCAAAAATGTTATAATGTCTTTGCCACCCTTTTTCCCCAGGATTCTTGAATCTTACTACGAGTTTCCTTGCTAATGCAATGGGGATAATGCTATTAACGAATAATGAAATGTCTGTTTTTCTGACTGTATGTATGTTTATACCTGCTTTCCATCCATGGCTGCCTTCATATCCTTGAAGGTGGTTTGAAATTCTCCTATGAAGTCGTGTTTGCCATTTGAATCCCAGTCCCATACTGTACACTACAACAAAAAATATATATATTTATATATATATAAAAAAAGCTAATCACACAGAACTGACAATATACATCATATGTTTATCATACAGTTGAATAAATTCAAACATAACTGCTATTTGACACACTGAACTGTTCTTCTACATTTTTAATATGCTGAGCCACATGCTTAATGCTGTAAATAAATCTGTGAATAATTCTAGCTTCGTGCATGAGGGTGTGAGACTAGTCCCTAAAGAACTGCGATAAATATCCTGTGCTAAGTACTTTTCTATAGCAGTACTGAAGGTAACATTGTCTCTTGCACACACACATACACTCAGAAACAAAAACAGCAATAATTGTGCTTATGATGCACCTTCAAAAATTAAACTGCAAAATTGCATTAAAAAATTAGGACTTGTTTTGTTCAAACATCGAATTACGTTTGTTTTTCTATTTTTAACTATTCATGATGCAATACGATTCATGATTTTACAAAATGAGATTTAAGACAAATTATAAGTGGAAAATATAGTGAAAAGGTGTCCTTTTATTGTTGCTTGAACAAAATGCTGCACATTTCTTTGTGAAATTGAAATTTCAACCAGTCAAAAGTTTTTGAACAGTAATATTTTTAATGTTTTTTAAAGAGTCTCTTCTTTTCACCAAGCCTGCATTTATTTGATCCAAAATACAGCAAAAGCAGTAATATTGTGAAATATTTTTACTTTTTTAAAATAACTGCTTTCTATTTGAATATATCTTAAAATTTAATTTGTTCCTGTGATCAAAGCTACATTTTCAGTATCATTACTTCTATCTTTAGTGTCACATGATCCTTCAGAAATAATTCTAATATGCTGATTTGCTGTTCAAGAAACATTTTATTATTTTCATTATAACTTTGATGAATAGAAAGATCCAATAATCAGCACTTATCTGAAACTATACCATTTGAAAGCTTGGAGTCAGTATAATTTATTTTTTTTTGGGGGGGAGGGGGAGAAATTATTGAAATTAATACTTTTATTTAGCGAGGATGCTTTAAATTGATCAAAAGTGATGATACAGACAATTATTGTTACAAAATTTCTATTTCAGATAAATGCTGTTTAAACATTCTATTTATCAAACCTGAAAAAATTCTACTCAGTTGTTTTCAACATAATAATAATAATAATAAATGTTTTTGAGCAGCAAATCAGAATATTAGAATTAGAAGGATCATGTGACGCTGAAGACTGGAGTAATGTTGCTAAAAATTCAGCTTTGAAATCACAGGAATAAATAACATTTAAAAAATATATTTAAATAGAACTTTTTTAAATAGTAAAAAATATTGCAAATTTTTACTGTTTTTGCTGTATTTTGAATCAAATAAATGCATGCTTAGTGAGCAGAAGAGATTTAAAAAAAAACATTAAAAATCTTACTTAATTGGTAGTGTATGTCAAATAGCAAAAGTAATCTGAAATTGTAAAACAAATCTCAAATCAAATAAAAAAACAATAAAGAATTCAAATAAAAGAAATCTCTTTATATAAACTAAGGTTTTGCCTGTGATCTATCCATTTAAAAGGAGAGGCTACCACTGCGTTTTAAATCACGACATAAACAAAGATGTTGATTTAAATTAGATCGTATCATTTCTAAATTTGAAGCAAAAACAGAATGGTCTGAGTTTAGTTTTGTAAAACTATACTACATAAAACATATCTGAATGAAACAAAAACAGCAGAAAAGCTGAATGAGGCGCAAATTCACTCTCTGACAGCAGGTGGCGCTTATGGAACAGCAGCAATACAGCATTTCCCTGGTTACCGCTGCTTGTAAATAGGCTACTATATCAATACCCATTATACAGAGACAAGATGAAAAGAAAAAAAAAACATCTAAAGTTTGCTAAAGACAGTCAGTTCCCCTCAGAGATGAATTCATATAAACTCCACCCCAATTGTTACATCCCTAGAAGCCACTGCCTTCCATAGAATGGACAAAAATACTATGGAAGTAAATAGCTACCGTCAACTGTTTGGTTAGCCACATTCTTCATAATATCTTCTTTTGTGTTCAACAGAAAAAATAAATTGATACTGGTTTGAAAAGACATGAGGGTGAGTAACTGATGACAGAATTATCATTTTTGGTTGAACTATCCCTTTAACTTCCACAACTCATACTCAAACATTTGTTTTAATTCTAGAGTTGCTTCAAGAAGCAACAACAGCAGTGTCTCAGAAATGATAGATTGTACGTACAGTAAAAACGCACACAAAGTACACACTGTGTCCAAACACCAAGCACTGAAATAATTAATAACGCCACAAGTGCAGGCAAAATGAAAACAGCATCAGCTTTTCTTGCTACAGTGAGACTGAAATGTCACAGTTCATTATGAAGATCTTTTATCTAGTCTAGTGCTGAATCTGGAACAAGCTGAGGAGTCTAATGTTTCAAGAAGTAATAAAGGATTGTGAAAGCACTTAAGTCATACAAATGTAAAGACGAATTGCAGCAGGTCTTCTTGTTATCATAACACTTCTTCAATTTTAATACCTTGTGTCATGTTGTTGATTTAAAGATTTAACACTGTCGTCGATATGCTGGAGCGTGTGTGTGTGTATGTGTCATTGTGAATGTGGGTGTGCGGCAGAAGTGGCAGGAAGACAGCACACTGTAGCAGTGCTGTTAATGAATCATTGATGCAGAGACATAAGCGGGTGGTAATCAAAATTTGAAGGCCATTTAAAATATTAATACAGAGATCCTGTGGTTGACTTTTCAGCTGAAGAAGCGAGAACCAGCAATAACTCAGCATGCAAAACTCACACCTGCTCCGCAGTATAAAGTTCGGAAACATCCCCAAAATATGGATGAAGAGATGCGAGTGTATTTATTTTACCCTAGGCTTCAGACACACACACACACACACACACACACACACACACACACACACACACACACACACACACAAAATTATTATTTAAAAATAGGCTCCTAAAATGAAACGTTATTTTGTAAAATATTCAATTTTTTTTAAGAATATATTATTAATTGACTTTAATAACAATGCTATTATTGTGAATATGTATCTTTAATTATATGAACAATGAGTAAGTAAAACAGAACTTTACATTTAATTCCCAGTTCAAAAACAACATATGCAGTTTTTCTAACTAGGTTTTAAATTATAAGTATTATTACACTTTTTTTTTTTTTTGTTCCTGGGCCAGTTACATCAACATTTGTAAGGACGTTAGTTTCCACCACTGATTTAAAAAAAAAAAAAAAGGTATTGTGACTTTTCCTCAAAATTCTGACATTTTTTCTCAGAATTGCATGATATAAACTTGCAATTGTGAGTTATAAAGTTAGAATTGTGAGATAAAGTCAGAATTGTGGGATATAAACTTGCAATTCTGATTTTTTTCGTACTATTCTGACTTTTTTCTCGCATTTCTGACAATTTTTGTCAGAATTGTGAGATATAAAGTCAGAATTGTTGAATATAAACTCGAAATTGAGTTATAAAGTCAGAATTGCGAGATAAAGTCAGAATAATATGAAAAAAGTCAGAATTGTTGAATATAAACTCGAAATTGAGTTATAAAGTCAGAATTGCGAGATAAAGTCAGAATGGTGGGATATAAACTCGCAATTCTGACTTTTTTCTTGCTATTCTGACTTTTTTCTCGCATTTCTGAATTTTTTTGTCAGAATTGTGAGATATAAAGTCAGAATTGTTGGATATAAACTCGAAATTGAGTTATAAAGTCAGAATTGTGAGATACAAACAGAATTGTGGGATATAAACTTGCAGTGCTGACTTTTTTCTCGGAATTGCATGATATACCATAAACTCGCAATTGCGAGATATAATAAGTTTATATCTCACAATTCTAAGAAAAAATGTCAGAATTGCGACAAAATTCAGAATTGTAAGAAAAAAGTCAGAATCGTGAGTTTATAACCCACAATTCTAACTTTATATCTTGCAATTCTGACTTTATAACTTAATTTATAACTTTTTTCTCGGAATTGCATGATATACTGTAAACTCGCAATTGCGAGATATACAGTCAGAATTGTGGCATATAAACTCGAAACTGAGTTCTAAAGTCAGAATTGTGAGATATAAAGTCAGAATTGCAAGATATAAAGTCAGAATTGTGGCCTTTAACTCGAAACTGGGTTTTAAAGTCTGAATTAGGAGATATAAATTTAGAATTGTGGGTTATAAACCTGCAGTTTTGCATGAGATAAAGTCAGAACAGTGAAATATAAAGTCAGAATTACGAGATACAAAGGAGGGGGAAAAAGACCCCAAGTTTATATCTCACAATTCTCACTTCATAACTGTGATTTGTGAGTTTAAATATAAACTACAAATAATGAGTTTTTTTCTTGCAATTTCGAGTTTATATTCCAAAAAAAAAAAAAGACAGAATTGTATAGTCACAATTACTTTTTTATATTTTATTCACTGGTGGAAACGGGCTTCCATAGTATTTGTCAAAGATTTCATAAAGTGCTTAAATGATAAATGGCCATATCAAAATCTGCATATACACATTGTTTACTGCAATTAGAAATTAAACATAACCCACTTACTGTAAGTTACAGTACCTCACAACTCTACCTTCCATACTCTTTCCTGTCGTTCTAGAAACATTTTATGACAAAATTAGCATAAATGGGTTTAGGCAATGGTATCATGCTTTACAACAGATGGGGCTCATTTATGCATGAAAGAAAAGAGAAATTCAACAACCTTGTTTTATACAACTATGGATATTTCTCACAACATGCATAAAATGTAACTGCAGTGGCCCTGTAACTCTAAATCTGAATTCAAAGTGTGTTTTCACTGCGGAAACATTGCTGTCCGTGGTGCGTTGAGTGTAAAGAAGTCATGAATATTAAACAAACCAGTTCATGTTTATTCAGGGGCATGTCACCTAAAATAACTGTTTTCCAATCTGTCTGACTATAGATGTCCTTGACTCTCCAACATCACCTATAAATATTTGGACTTGAATCAACAATGTTTAAGTATTTTAGATTGAAAATTTCTTTTAACCATGAGGCTGTAAATGAACATGTTGCGCAACTGCTCATTCAGCCACTTAGTACAATTGCCAAAGGCTTAATTCAAAGCGGCTTGTTTCCAAGCATTTAAAGCATTAGTTAATTGCTGTAAGTGGTGGTTATTTTCAAGTAAAGCTGAGAGCAGCAAAGTAAAGTGCCAACATGGAGCTGATCAAGGGATTCAGCTCTCAGCTAAACACATCGAGACATCAGCTCTTAATTTTGCTCTCTTTGTCTCTTTCTTGGCCCGTATCTTTCTCTTCTCTAAAATGTCACTTGCACAGTATGTGAACGTTTTAGAAAGGCTTTACTTCCAAACAGCTTTTGTGTACAATCTCAGTGTGGTGCGAAGACTAAATCTCATCTAAACTCTGCACTGTTATGAGAATACAAAGAGAAACATCTTTAAAGAGAGATTATTACGAAACAGCTCTCCTATCCCCACTTCTGCATTGGCATACCAATGAGGATCTTACACCTGCAATGCTGAGATCTGAATGTGTGTGTGAAACAAAAAGAGAAAGAGAAGAACACACTATATATATAGGTAAATTATTAAATGGGGAAAAAAATGAGATTTCAATGCTGCACAGTTTTATTGAACAACTGCAAAGTATCAACCCCCTTTCATAAGTAATAAAGACCTACAGGTTGACATATTGGAGTTGTTAAAAAAAAAGAATATTATTAATATAAGTGTGCTTTCAATACAGTAACTTGTTTGTTTGCTTGTTTTTATTGCCTTACCAGCATATATTGCTATTTTCATGGCAATATCAATATATTTTAAAACAAATAAATATACTAACATATTAACATAGTAGCAATGAAAAAACAGCATTTGACAACCAACTCACATCATTACGAAAACCATTATATAACATTTTTTCATTTTTATATTTGATAAAAAATGAACGATTAGTCCTGGTCAGAGAACTTTCTGAAAAAAAAAAATGTTCAGTAACTTTGCGTTTTCATGTCAGCAAATACACTATATATATTATGTAAATCCATATATGCTTTAAATATTTATATTAACAATTTAATTAATTAGTTAATTAATTAACTAATTAATATTCAATCTCACAAACATGCTACCATATAAAAGTTTTGGGTTAGTAAATATTTGAAATGTTTAATCTTTTTAGTAAAGGACCAATTTTACTTTGTAAAAGATTTGTGTGAATTTATTATTTTAATTAAATTTATTCTTATTAAATATTTTAATATTATTGTGACAATTCAGAGACAAGTTCAAAAGAATGCCATTTATTTGAAATAGAATATTTGTAACAATGTACAAAAGTACTTTAACTTTTGATAAATCAAGTCATTTTTGTTGAATAGAAGTATTTTATTCATTTTTAATTACTTAAAAAAACTCACTGAACCTAAACTTTTAAACAGTAGTGTACATATCAATAAAAACAGTTTCATTTGCTATGTTAAATACAGAAATATTACTATTAAATTAGACAACATGTCCATGAATAGTTTTTAATCATCATCAAGATTTTAGGTAATAAATAATATGAATGTACACTACCAGTCAAAAGTTTCTGAACAGTAATATTTGTAATGTTTTTTAAAGAAGGCTCATGAAGCCTGCATTTATTTGATCCAAAGTACAGTAAAAACAGAAAACAGTCAAATGAAATATTTTGAAATATTTTTACTATTTAACATAACTGTTTTCTATCTGAATGTATTTTAAACAGTGGTGTCAAAAGTATTCACATTCATTACTCAAGTAGAAGTATAGATACTAGGATTTAAAAAGACTTTTGTAGAAGTTGAAGTATCAACTCAAGCTTTTTACTCAAGTAAAAGTATAAAAGTACTGGTTTCAAAACTACTTAAAGTAAAAAAGTAAAAGTAATGTAAGGAAAAAAATGCCATTAAGGACAAAAGATTGAGCCGCACCACAGGGGCCTATTGTGCACTACCCCACCTCCCCAAAAAACATTTCTAAAGACCATAGTGACTATGTTATATTAAAATGTTAATGTTGAAAAATTTGGGATGCACTAGGCTACCTGTTTCAGCCGCATATATGC
Source organism: Garra rufa (assembly GCF_049309525.1). Taxonomy (NCBI): domain Eukaryota; kingdom Metazoa; phylum Chordata; class Actinopteri; order Cypriniformes; family Cyprinidae; genus Garra; species Garra rufa. The sequence goes on along the minus strand of NW_027394759.1, from coordinate 5,779 downwards.
CCAATGAAAATAAATGCATTTTATTACAATGCAAATACATTAAAGAACCATAAATGTGTACTACTGAGCATTAACGTGTTTCACGAAGCGGGAGATATAATGACTAGTTGCTGACTATAAGTATTGTGTTATCACAACATTGTCAATCACGTTGTTAATCGAAAACACTAATTTATTCAAACATCCCTCTACCAAACTACCTTCTGTAGCTTAATTTGCAGTGGCTGAAGAGAAAGCACCCGTTTGATAAATAAGCTAGTAGTGGAGAAATAATATCTTGTAAGAAATAATCTTTTTTTGAGTAACGACCCGGACACTGGCTATATCCTTGCTGGAGTGCAGGGCTGGACTGGGGTTAAAATTTGGCCTTGGACAAATCCAGCCCACAAGTTCCCCCGTGAGTTTTGTTTGGGTTATAGGGCCTTTAATTGAAGTAAATAAATGTATGTATAAAACAGGACAGAATCAAATAATGATAGATACTGAATTCAAATGCAACAATGAATAATGCATTTTTGTCACACAGAAATGCATGCAGTAAAGCACTGATTTTGAGCTAGAATGCAGGACATTTATTGCTAATAAATTCTGTAAAAATTACTTACTTTTGTAGAACACAAAAGACATTTTGTAGAATGTAACCAAAGATATTCATTTACCCTTGATTTCTACTCTAAAGACAAAATTTTTGAATTTCTCAGAGTATCTTCCTTTATGTTCCACAAAAGAATGAAGAAGTTCATACAGGATTAAAATTACATGATGTTGTATATAATGACAATTTTTATTTTTGGGTGAACTGTCCCTTTAAGAACTTTAATATGTGTAGTAAACATCTTATTTATATAAGGCACTGATATTTATCCTTAATCAGGCTCTTATGGAATTATTTTTCTCCAATTAAAATAAATTACAATTTAACATTTACAAAGAAAGAAATTTTTGCTTAAAATCCATTTATTAACTGACTAGTAGCCTATTAGTAAGATACCGTCACAAGAAAACATTATAATAGTTATATGTTTTTTATATAATTCATAATAAACTATAACATTTGTAATAAAAATGACAGTAATTATGTATTGGCGTTTACCACTTTACCTCATCATGCTGATGTTTTCAGCAGCCCAGCAGAACCTACAGAACCTTTAATGTTCTCATATCACACAACTGCCTAACATAACTCTGTTTTAAATCTGAATGCGTCAAGCAACTTGCGCTGTTTATCACTTTACAAGTGGAAGCGCAGCGTACGTTCGTCAGCGCTGTGCGGGTGACTGATCCCGCCGCTTCACACTCTTGGGCTATTTGCAGTTTCGAATGTCATTTAAAACAGCGCCTAATATGGGGGAGGTCTGCCTCGCTACGGCGATCGGCCCACTACTCCACCGGCCCACCGGGAATATCCCGGTTCTCCCCGATGGCCATTACATAACCGCTGGAGTGTGACGTGATTTGTGTCACGTGCAGGTGTGATGGATCGCGTACAAACCAATAGGGTGTCGGAATGGGATATGTTTATACTTCTCATCCAACCACAACCAAATTCACAAATTCATGTGGATGGCGCAATTTATCTGGATAGATTTTTTTTCTTTTTTGAACGATGACATGAATGAACACAATTGAGCCAAAAAGAAATAGGAATAACGAGTCTATTTTTAAAATGTAAGGAGTAGAAGTAAAAGTCGGCTGAAAAATAATTACTCCAGTAAAGTATAGATACCCAAAATTTCTACTTAAGTAAGGTAACGAAGTATTTGTACTTCGTTACTTGACACCTCTGATTTTAAAATGCAATGTATTCCAGTGATTTCAAAGCTGAAATTTTAGCATCATTACTCCAGTCACACGATCCTTCAGAAATGATTCTAATATTCTGAGTTGCTGCTCAAAAACATTTATTATTATTATGCTGAATATTATTATGTTGAATAATATTATGTTAAATTATATTTCAGGTTTCTTTGATGAACAGAAAGTTCAGAAGAACAGCATTTATCTGAAATAGAAAACTTCTGTTTTTATCAGCACACTAAATCAAGGTCAAGTCACCTTTATTTATATAGTGCTTTTAACAATACAGATTGTGTCAAAGCAACTGCACAGTATTTAAACAGCACCATAGCGTGTAAGTAACGCATTATTGTAAATAATCAATTTTCAGTTAAAGGCAGTTCATCAATGAATTCAGTGATATCATCGTCAGTTCAGTTCAAATAGTATACGATATCGCTTTAAAGTGTCCCCAACTAAGCAAGCCAGAGGCGACAGCGGCAAGGAAACAAAACTCCATAGGTGACAGAAATGGAGAAAAAAATCTTGGGAGAAACCAGGCTCAGTCGGGGGACCAGTTCTCCTCTGGCCAGACGAAACCAGCAAGGTATTAATTTCCATAATTTCCCCAACAAAGTAATAAATTAGCCTTTTTCACACTTCCGTGTTTCTGGCTTCCGGATTGGCGCTCGCAGGGTAAAAGTTTTTCCGGTGACAGCAGTGGCCGTACTTAACACGCGTAAATTCGGGAAGTTAAGTCTATTTTTACAAAATAGATACTATGATATATACCGGGGTTTTACTCTAAAAATAGCAAACATTTTTTCTAAAATTTTGTGTCAGCTTCTGGTCATCACATAGACTATGTTTATTTAATTATGAATGTTAGAACTTATAATACAGTACAGTTTTGAGTTTTGCCGTTCTGTCTATTTGGTGCTGGCTGTGCATTATGAGTCTTCACCTCATTTTTTTCGTGATTATTAATGTTGTTATTATTATTATTAAAGTAATATTGTATTTTCTACTTGCTCTCATTTGCATTATTCATTTTACGGTGCCCAGGGATATACATAATAAAATAATATAATACTAAACAAGACAAGACTCCGAATAATGGCTTTATTCCATTTGGATCTGGATTACGTTGCTGTATTGAGTTTATGCATCATCCGGACTCAGAATTGTTTAATTTAATCTTGGGAAAATGTGCATTTGGATATAAATGCTGTCATAATTTACCATGATGTAGTGATTCGAGGGAAATGACTGAGTAAACTGAGAAAATACGCTTAAATATACCGGAGATTGAGAACAGAAACTATAGCTGGCGCTATGTCGCGCATATTATATTGATGAGTCAGCGGTCCGAGTGGCCATATGAATCACAAACAAGTAAAAATGTTGTTTCTTTGTTGATTATATAACAACAACTTGGAAAACAGACAAAACAGAAAATGTAAAAGGCATTATTTAAGACAAGAGCATATTAATATAATAGGCGCAGACCTGTAGCGGAACTGACTTTACCCTGCGCTGACGTAATTTCCGATTTTTGTGAAAAAGGCTTATTGACTCCAAGCTTTTGAATGGTACAGTGTATAATGTTACAAAAGCTTTTTATTTCAGATAAATGCTGATCTGTGGATCTTTCTATTCATCAAAGAATCCTAAAAAAATATACTCAACAATTTCAAACATTGATAAATGTTTCTTGAACAGCAAATTATCATATTAGAATGATCATGTGAGCATTGTGTTGCACTAAAGACGATGAGTAATGATGCTGAATGATCACAGGAATAAATTACATTTTAAAATATATTCAATTAGAAAACATTTTAAATAGTAAAAATATTTCATAATGATACCGTCTTTGCTACACTTTGAATCAAATAAATGCAGGCTTGGTAAGCAGAAGAGACTTCTTTTAAAAAACAAAAAAATCTTACTTTTTTACTAAAACTTTTGACTGGTAGTGTATATTTTAAAGGCAATTAAAAATCATGTAACTTTGATCATTATTTTATTTCATTAAGTCAAGTTAATAAAATACTGAATGCAAAAGAATTATAAAAGAAAATACCAGAAAATATCTAAACTACTCAAACTATAACCTTATTAAAGAGGATTTGAACACCACAAAACATGCAGTATATGAAGTCAACGAAATAGTGCTTTGAGTCTAATCTCACATTCTGATCCCAATTCAATCATATCTGGTAAATAACAGGGATTCCTGCTCTCCGTAAGGCTCTATTGTGTTATTTTGTACAATTGGACCCAAAGACAGAAAGTTCTCAAACCCAGAAGGACTGTGTGGGCTTGGATGGACTAAAGGGCAGTAACATCAATTTCTGTCGTTGGTTCCACCATGTCTGTTCCTCTCAGGAAACTGTCAGGACCCTCCAAACAGCCGGGCTCCATTTACCCGCTCAGTAATTAGCTCACTATAAAAGATGTCAGCTGCAATGGTGAGGCAGAATGGATAGGACTGCCATTACATAAATCTGCCAAGATGATTCTAATCTAATGTGACCAAATGGTCACGCTGAGACCAGAATACAGAGCAAAAAAACCTACGCTGACATAAAAGCTTTACACTGCTGCAGTATATCTTTCAATGAGAAGATTCACTTATGTCAGAAATATCTCTCTAGTTATCATAACAGCATGGAAGTGGTTAGGTTTTTGATTTGTAATCAATTAATAGTAGATCTAGTCAAAATATCTGGCCTACCTTTAACTCCCGCTCATGGTCTCCACTGCAGAGTGTGTTTAAAGAAACTTTGAATGATTTCCAGACAGGACTGAGATTGTTCATAATGGTCTGCAATCAGAAAGATACAAGTTGATAAATGCACACTATATTTCTAAAATATGTATTTAATATGCATGAGTGCACATATGTGACCCTGGACCACAAAAGCAGTCATAAGGTTAAATTTTACAAAACTGAGATATATACATCATATGAAAGCTCAATAAATAAGCTTTCTATTGATGTATGATTTGTTATGATAGGACAATATTTGGAAAATCACCTTTAAAGTTGCCCAAATTAAGTTCTTAACAATGCATATTACTAATCAAAAATTACATTTTGATAGGTTTACAGTAGGAATTTTACAAAAAAAAATCTTCATGGAACATTATCTTTACTTAATTTCCTAATGATTTTTGACATAAAAGAAAAATCAATAATTTTGACCCAAACAATGTATTTTTGGCTATTGCTACAAATATACCCCAGCGACTTAAGACTGGTTTTGTGGTCCAGGGTCACATATATCAATCTTACCTCTGTTCTGTGCACCAGCGATGCTGTGCCATCATCATTCAGTCGGAAGATTTCCAGAAATGGATCTGACTTGCTAAAAAAGTCCTAAACAAAGAAAGAATCAAACTTTTTATTGTTTGTAAAGTAAATTCAACATCTACATATATATACGTGTTCTGGAAGCTTCTTTGAAAATCAAAATCATTCTTTTTGCAATTTCATATGGTGGCGCTAGCAGAGCAGAAATTACACACTTGAGCTTTAATGAATTTTTGATTGATTCATACATCAATCCCAGGCACATTTATTGTGTAATGAACGGCCGGACTTGACTTTCTTTCAATGCATATTGTTTCTTGTTTTTCCTAAATATTCCACTGTGTACTTATACACAAAGTAGTCCTCATTTTGTAATGAAAAATTAAAAATAGCAGTAGATTTTAATAAAACAGTAGATGATGCATTGCTCCATTTGAATGTTGGCTGTTCATAAACCAGAGTAATAAAACAGTTCTGTTATCAGATGAAGACAACCGTTATTGTTTGTCTCAATATTGTTGCAGAGTGCCCGTTGAGCAATTATCAAGATGTCACACCTTGTCATCCAGTTTCTTGGCACTGAATGCGAGCTCCACGTAATCATCATTCCCAGACAGCTCTTCAGCTGTGACCTGTGATTTCAAAGAAGTCATCGCTCAGGTTATGACAAAGGAGCACAAATTT